>NW_003307539.1:2500-90000 GCF_000182895.1 Coprinopsis cinerea okayama7#130
GACGATCTTCGTCGAACCGAGGAGGAATGCTATCTCGGTACGGATGGTCAGGCCTTCGGGCTGTCTGGGATGGTTGTCGGACAGGACCACCAGGACGGGATTGAGCAGCAGCCCCTAGGCCAGGTGGAACACTGTTCATGGTGGAGTTAGCGGCCTCGGTGGAGCTGGATGAGGCGTTCAATCTTGTGTTGGAGTTGTCAGGGTGGTTGGGAGCTTGGGCTGACCGGAGACTGGCAACAAGAGTGGCAGCGATGTTATTATGATGTGACGTGGCAGTCTCGGGTGGAGCATCAGCGAGATAAGTATTGAAGAACTTGTTGGCCAGTCGTTTCTCCTTTCGAAGATTGAACTTTCGGCGCGGGACAGCAGGGGTGGGGGGTTGGGGTGGATGAACAGGCGGTATAGGAGCATACGTTGCCTTCAGGTTATGTAGCGCCCGAGTAAGAGTTGATAAGCTGGGTTCGGTGTCGGTATTATCAAGGCGGGAAGGGCGAGGAGGTAACCGTGAAAGATCGGGGGGTGACGCAGTGCCTGCTACTGCTACTGCTGCTGCCGTGGGGGCTGTCAATGCAGGAGAGGAAGATTTGGGAGGAACTGCCAAAGGCATAGGCACAGCAGGAGTTTCATTTGCGGACAGAGCTTGGGGCAGAGAAGGGGGCCGAGCAGCTGCGGGTCCTGCCGGAATGAAGTCGGGATTGCCTTGCCAAGTCTCCATGAATCGTTCGCATTGATAGACCTTGTAGCGACCGGGGACAATGTCAAGCAATAAGAACTCCCGAGAATTAATATCTAGTTTACATTCATCTGATCAGAGTGGTCAGTCAACGTTGCATTGTAAATAGCAGACCCAAACCACGTACCAGGTGTCCATTTCTCAAGACAAGGGACGTTGTCCAAGTTGGGTTCGCCTTCGGATCAGCAAGCCTTCACTAACGCTGCTCCAATCGCCGACACGTCTGCTTCCTGAATGCCGACGCCATTGGCCCACCAGTGCGAAGAGTTAGTGAAGGTAAACCCTGGGACTCCCGACCCTGTGGGGTAGTTGACCCATCGGCACTTGGCATCGATAACGAGTTTTCCAGCATCTCCCACTCTAAGTTGCCGATTGTTGGTATTGACACCTGGGGAAGGCGTGAGGGTGGTGTGATTAAGCAGAGGAGGTCCGACATACCCCATTTGCATGAGCAGTGAATCACGCACGATGGCGCGGTGATAGTCACGCCGCTTCTGACTCTCTCTCTGGTGCCAGGGGTTGTCGGGGAGCCATGGCGTCTTTATGAACTGGCGAGCCAGGTTCAGGTAGTCAACTGTAACTCCAGCACGTCGAACAACTGGAGCAGTCACACCATTGGAGGCTGCATCCGGGACTCTGCTACCACCAACAGCATTCGTGGGTTGCGACTTGGTGTCTTGTTGCTGTTGAGGGGCTTTGCTATCGTCGCTGGTGCTTGTCACTTGTGTAGCGGCTGGCGTGGCAGAGTGTTCGGTCTTGCTAGTGCTGGATGCTCCCCCCGGTTTATCAATAGCGGTTTCAAAAATCATTCCCAGCAAATCTTCCAAGCAGATGGCGCCGAGTTTTGCCCCCCCAATGTCAGCATTCCTGAAAAGCTCATGTTAAAAGCATATTCAAACCAAATACGGGCCAAGACGAACTTCAGAATTATGCCAAAGTTGTTTATCGCGGTGCGAATAGGGACCTTGTTCTCCTGGCAATAGTCCTCCAAGCCGGTGTGGCTTGTGTACGCGCTAGAGAGTGCCGCTGCGCTGGGATCCGAGCTCCATGTCAGGGCCAAAAAATGGGAGTCGCTGCGCATAGCAGCAAGTTCTGTGGCCTATGAAGCACCTTGTTAAGTAGAAGGAATCACGGCGCTTTCTTAGACACTCACTGTTTTAAGAAACTTATTTTCTAGGATGTGCATGAACCTGACGTTGCATTCACTCACGGAGAGCTCGTCAGGTTCGAGATTCAAACGACGAAGCTCCTGCTGGAGATATTGTCGAAAAGCGTCTTCGGTAGCAAAATTTGCCTTCTCCTTCAAATATTCATCACGGCACCATGCATTATACGTGGCATCTAGAAGTCTCATTAGATTATATTAGATACAGCAGTGCTGGAAGCCACTTAGCCTTTGGAGCTTCAGGGCGCGTTGCAGCAATCTTGGAAAACATCTGTGCAGTATTGAGATCGCGCTGAGCATGGAAGCCAAGGCCGCTATGAGCCAAGAGGCTTGAGACAGTCCTTCCGAGACTGTCCGCCGTCTGCCTCACCATCTCTGCACATCGACGAGCCACCTCGATCTCCTGCTGGGACCAGCGTCCAGTCTTGAGCCTCTGACGAACTTCGAGGACTGGGACTTGTCGGCAAACTTGGTCTTTGTCGTCAGTTGCAGCTGTTGGCTTCGGTGACTCTTCAGACGGTGCCGCCTTCACAACTATACATAGATATGTACATATCATACATGTTCCACCTTGATGTCCGGAATACCCATGCTCCATGTGTTGCCAGCCCTAGCTTGGCTGTTTTAAAGGTACATGAGCCATAACCCAGCTGGCCACGTTGGAAAGCAACGTCCTTCATGACCCAGCTGGCCATACCGCTCCCTGAAGTCCACTGTTCCCAGACAGAATGATCCCGGCTGCCCTGTCCCTGCTGGTTTCGTTACTTACATTCCCCTTTCCCCCATGTCCCAGCTGCCCCCTCAGAAATCCCGGTTCCCCGTGTCCCCGCTGGTTTCCCCGATTTCGCTTACCCCATGTCCCAGCTTCCCTTGCTTGCAGACGGCCCCTACTACTTACATTCCCCTTTCCCCCATGTCCCAGCTTCCCCCTCAGAAATCCCGGTTCCCCGTGTCCCCGCTGGTTTCCCCGATTTCGCTTACCCCATGTCCCAGCTTCCCTTGCTTGCAGACGGCCCCCACTACTTACATTCCCCTTTCCCCCATGTCCCAGCTTCCCCCTCAGAAATCCCGGTTCCCCGTGTCCCCGCTGGTTTCCCCGATTTTCGCTTACCCCATGTCCCAGCTTCCCTTGCTTGCAGACGGCCCCCACTACTTACATTCCCTTTTACCCCCTCTATACCGTGACTCTGCTGCTCCCGATCTGTGCTGAATCCTGATACACCACACCGGTTTCGCGCTGTCCGGGATAATTCCTTGGCGATGTTTGGCTCGAGTATATAAAGGTCAAGCAACAGAGAAGTGAACTCTATAATTCCCCAACACGCTTTAAACACAGGTGAGAGAAAAGAGTGCACACAGGATCCATCAGCGCTGACTTCTTTTAGATCTTTTTGTCAAGCATGTCGCCTGTTGACATCTCTTCCCTGGCACACCAAATGGAAGCCATACTTGGACTTCTTGAACGTGAGTTTTCAATGTGAATACATTCGTCATTGATACTAACCTATTACAAGCCACTCAAAAGCAGGTTAACCACTGCAAGCTCATGCTTCTTACCACTGATGTAGAGCACCATTCTCATCTGTCTCGGACAGATGAGGTGCGATCCTATATGTTGGAGGTCCGACGGGGGGTAGTTGATCACACCAACTGCACCGTCTCCCTCAGGTCCGCACAGATCGAGCTACTGGTGTCGACGTCAAACCTCCTTTCACATTACGTGCGGACTTGTCAACTTGGTTAACTCCCAGGGGATCGAATCGCCAGGTCTACCCCAACAAACCCCGAGTTTCCTTTTCCTTTTTAGTCACAGACAGTGTCCAAAAACTATAAATTATCGCGATTACAAATGACATACTATTTCCCCTTCCCATCCAACATATCTTCCAATCACGATGGCCACCAATAACAAAGACAAAATTCTCCTGGCCATCGATGAGCTAGCAGTTATGATTGCTCTGCTAAAAGGTATGCATTTGCTTCGACGTCCTCCCCTTGCCGCTCACCCAAGTTTTACAGATTACGACAAGCCAGAGCATCAGGAGAAGTCCAAAGAGTCTCCCGAGGCTCGCCTTAAACGGAAGAAAGACTTTGCCGAAGCGATACACGCGAAGGTTAAGGATCTAGTGGTGCTGGCTGATGCCGACAGCAAGGCAATCTACGACGATCTTTTGGCACAGGGCCTCGCACCAACCTGCTCGATTTGAAACTTGGTTAAATATATCCTCACTACAACGAATGTATTCAAAATCGAGTACTGTACCCAACTTATACTTTGCGCCCGCAAATGAACATTCTCGCCCCGCTTTCAGGAAATTGTCCGCAAGTCACTCCAACACGTCCGCTACAGTGATCCTACAACGGGTCCGCACGTGGCAACGTTGCACCCTTGAATGATCTGAGGATTTTGAGCGGCACTAGACACCCACAGCGGAAGTGCGGACCACAGGGTTTGCTGTTGAACTTCGCCCTTCCACGGAACGGTCCCAATTGTCGAACCCGATCCTGCGGACGCGGTGCCGAGCCCTCCCATCAACTAACAAATCACCAGATTCTCTGGCTCGTACACCCACTATCGAATTTCTGCTTCTCACTACAACCATCCCTCTATACTCGCACGGATCTCTCCAATGTCCCCCGATGAATTCGATTCTCTTTTAACTCGCCTTCTTGAGGTTGTATCACAGGCTAGAAGTGAGTCACTCCTTACCATCAAGGGGGTCTACCAGAATCTGAAATACTTTCATTAGAAAGCACGACCGATATCGAAGAGAATGTCACTCTGGTCGCGACCCTGGATTACAAAATTGCCCAGCTCTCCAAATTATCTGATCCCAGCAGCCTTCAGCACATCGCAGAGGGCTATCAGTTGAAGGAGACAGCCACCGACCATCTCAAATCTTTTCTTCAAGCTCGCAAGACCCAACTTGACTATCTGGAAACGGCGACCAAACTTGTGGCCAGTGATCTGAAGCTCGAGTGGACCGAACATCGTTTTGCTGAAGCAACTCTAGTGCGGACGCAGTTGGAACAGGTGTTACAGGCTCGGTAGAAGGGAAGGCCGGAGTGAGGTTTAGATTGCATGTAATAAACAATATATCTTCCTAAGCGCCACTCCTCACCCCATTGACCTTTCCCTGCGTTCATCCTCCTCCTCTCTGTTCCATATCGCCGCCTCGACCAGAGCAAGGTCTCGCATGAGCAGGTTCCGTAGTCGAATATAATTGTTTTCCCGCAGTTGTAGCTGAGCGTACATCCATTTTAAGGACCTCATGTGCCGCTCAAAATGCGTACTTGAGATGGCAGGTTCGTCGATGGCCCCAGATGCCCCATAGGAAGAGCCGGTCGAGACGTCATCGTCATCGTCCGAATCCAACTCAAAGGTCATCCCTGCAAAGCCTGATGTTGTTCGCAATCAGTAATCGAAGATGAAAGCTTGACACGCACTCCTCGGTTGGTCCGCTGGTTCTCCCGCTCGAGGTTCGCCATCTTGCGGTTGAGTTCCGCTGGGCAGGATATGCCCGACAATGCGGACCTCGGAGTCCGCATTGTCGTCCGCATTGTCGGCAGCCGCATCCCCCTGATTCTCCGCTGTTGCCCCGCCAATCTTCCCCTCCATATATCCCGCAGTCGTCCGTCCACCGGCGAGGTCCTTTGCCCGGTCAGCCCCTGTCCCCGCTCCCGGAATGGTACCCCTGTTGTCCATGGGCGCACCCTGCTCCTTCGGCACGCCGACTCTCGGATTGCCTGGAACTTCTTCCGTGCTACCACCGCCCCATTCGTCCTGACCATCTTTACCTGTCTCAATGACACCTTCCATCCCCGAGTCACTTCACAACGTTAGTCCAGTTTCACCAAAGGTTGTGTTCAAGCCCCTACATTTCTTGACGTGCGTCAGTAGTGGATCGTAGATCTTGAATTAAATCCCAAGTACCTGATTCATCGTCTGAGTCTGAGCTCATATGATACGAAAATGACTGTACTGAGGGGTGCAGCATAGTGGCGAATGGCTCAGGGATTGTCCAAAGATGAAATGACCAACCGGCAAATTATATCTCGTTGTGCCCGCAAATCACGGACTGATAAGCTCTGCTAAATCTGCCGAGAAAATCAATCACCTTACCGCGTTCGCCTGACCAGCCAAGTGCTCCTTTGCGGGTTGTTCGTGAATCACCATGACCGAGACCAAAAAACTTCAGAAATTCCCTGCCTTAACGCCCTCGGACCAGCGAGAATTGGAGAGGTCCATTACGCTGCTTAAGATAATGCTCAAGCATGCCAGTACCCTTCAGCCTGGGTCCAAAGACTTATCTGGAAAGCTGGCGTTGCTCGAGATGTCGGTGAGTCTCTTCCTAAAAGAATACGCGTCCCAGACTGATCTAGCTGTACTCCAGGGTAATGTATTTCAAGCTTACCTCAAGAAGAACGTTACCAAAAAGCAAATCGGCCCAGCAATATCTGCTTGGTTCAAGCACCTCAATCAGAACCAGCACATTCTTGGCGACCCAACGCTCATCAACGTCTTGTTTTTCGACGACCCCGTTTTTTCGTCCTATGAACCGACACAGGAGGAGCAGATCGCGTTCGACCGACACATTCTCGCGATCGATGCCCGAATACAAGATTCCAAGCTTCCGGGTGACCAGAACTCTACCACCACAAGCCAACCGCCAGAGTACAAGGCCCCTTCGTCCCTAACGAAACTCGTCAACGATGCAATGGTGAGTTGCTATTCTAGTTTCTGTGACCTGGAAAACCCATCCTCATTTTACCAGCTTATTTCCAACCGCGTCGATGGTCCGTCGGCTTCCAAACCCACTCCCAAGGTCCCGTCCGCCCCAGAGCCCAAGAAGACCGAAGTCAAAGCGAAACTCGCCAGACACCCCAAACTAGCACCCGTCCCCACAGTTCTAGTCCCTCCACGGTCCACCAACCCTCGCACCGTCAAGGCAACCCCTCGACCCTTCCGCAGCGATGCGAAGCAAACCACTGAGCGGGATGGCAGCCAGAACCTCGACACGGCCAAGATCGCAAACCTCGATCCCGCAGTCGCCCCGCCAGACTTCAGCGGACTTCGGCCGACAGCAGAACCAACTCCATCCGGCCAGGCAACGAAACCAGACAGTAGACGCCCTGGCTCGACAACAGCAAAGTTGGCCAAGCGGAAGCATGAGGATACACCTGCGGACATGACTCCAGCGGATGTCGCCTGCAGCACCTGCGCTCGGAAAGGCACCCAGTGTTTGGTTTACAAGCCCAACGTAGCATGCTGGCCCTGCAGCAAGAACCATCGCAGTGGCTGCGACTTTTCAAGGATGCAGAGGGTCGATGGCCAGTTCGTCGTCGTGAAGGAGGAACCCGTCGATGTCGATATCCCGCCGACGAAGAAGAAAAAGAGATCGAAGGCCAGGAAAGCCGAGTCGCAAGGTGATCTACTCCAGATTTCCCTTTCGCACTTTTACTGACACCGTGATCTAGAGTCAGAGACAAGCAAGGTTGAACCGCGTTCCGAATCAGCAACGCCGGACGTCAAGGTGGGAATGCTATCTCAGGTCAATGATGTGTTACGTACCACTCACGCGTTCTGAATCGTTCTCGCTACTGGCCACCTTACGCCTCTCCCATGTAGGCCCAGGTAAGTTTTCTCCCTGTCTGACCGCTTTCTCAACCGACATAGCGCGCAATATATAGGATGATCGCGCTGAGAGTTCCAAAACCAAGGCAGTAAGCTAGCTCCCCATTGTATCGCATGTGACTTCTTGCTGATCGTTTCTTCTAGACGACCAAAAACATCGGGCCTGCGAAGAAATCGCCTGAGGTCCTAGGCGATACCGACGAGGAGCGTTTAACGCCATTGCCCGGGCAATTCCACGGGTCCCTCCCTCAACCATCGCGCACCCCTCACAACAACCAAACCACACCCCCGCAGGTCTCGTCCTCGCAAGTCGCACCTCCAGCGCCTCCCAGCAATCGAGAGAGACCTACATCCCCGCAGGTCTCGTCGTCCCAACTCGCAGCGGCAGCGCCTCAGGCTGATCCAAAGAAACCCGCAAACCCGCAGGTGCCTCCCGCCGAGCAAAGGGAAACCGCAGCATTGGCGCGGTCAAACAACCCGAGCCCCCCTGGTGATACCCCCGCCGCTCCCGCTGATTTGCAACAATCAAGGGACCTGTCGCATGGCAAACCTGTAAGTGGTTGCCCCCAAAACGAGTTCAAAACAACAGAATCTCACCTATTGCGTAGATTCCAGTTGAGGGACCTCATCCAAGCGAGCTCATCGATCACTCCGTTCTCGAAACGCTCGGCAACTTCGACAACCGTTTGTTTGGCATGGAGGGGAAGGTGCGGGCGGTGCAGTCCGCTGTTAACGTCCTCGTCTCGGCGTCCAACGAAACCCCGCAACTACCATCACGCCTATCTAACCTGGAAACGCTGTTACAGGAGACTCGGGATGAACTGTCGGCCACCCGGAAGGAAGTCAGGGAGCAAGCTTCCCTGATTGCGGATTACAGGAATAATGTCACCCTCCTCAACGCGATCCTCGGCGCCAACACGTTCTGGCAACAGCTCAACCTCAATATGCTGTCGTCATCCCGGCCTTATGGACTGACACCTGACCCCCAGGACGTCCCAGCATCCTCTTCGCTGGGTCACCATGTTTCAGACCAAGGCTCCTCTTTCGGCCATTCCACTTCGATCGCCAACCCTCCTTCCTCCAACCAACAATCCGCCTTGTCGTACCGGCATGACACTTCCTCCGACTTGAATCCGCCATCCAACCCTAAAGCGCGCTTTGGGGAACAATCTATCCCTGTGGACATGAACACCCAACAACGGTCCACCTCTGCCCCTATCTCACAGTCGCTCGCAGGAAACGCGATGCCTCTCGAGGCGCCGCCAACCCCGCTAACGATCCCGGATGATTTTCCACCAGTGTCACCTGTCAAGTTCCAGGCCTTTCTGCAACAACTCTCCGTCTCCCTCCCCCCACCTTTCCCCACCCCCGCGAAGTCAGAGGTATCGACAGGTCCGCAACCTCAGTCCGCCTCCACGGCCAGGTCGGCGAACGCCCCTCAGTCCGGCTCGAACCACGGAGACAATAGCAAGCCAGAGGTCACCTCAACGGGTCCGCAGCCTCCATCTGCCTCCGCAGCCAGGCCGCAATGGACGACTTCCAACCCAGGGCAGAGCATCCCCGCAGCAACTCAATCCTGCGACGACGACGAACGACCTGACACCACTACTCCCCATTCTACTGGCGGTATGTCACACCATCCGGATAGAGCAGCAGGAGGAGGAGCAGTACAACCGACTGTTCACGAAGTGGGTGAGAGATGCTCCAGAGCCGAGGGATCGTCTCAGTTAGGGGTTGGAGAAAATATGGGTATGTTGAGATATATATATGGTAGCAGTCCTCTGACTTCTCAATTCGATGCTTCGTCTGTTTGCTCTAATATTTCAGATTTGCAGTGTTGAGTAACACATTACCTTGCACAACCTTGCACATCATTTCCACCCCGTCATTTCCGCCCTTCTCGTAATAATCTCCATTGTAATAGTATGAATAATAAAACGTTGTATATTTTTTCCCTTTCAATCCACTGCACATACAAATGAAAGACCCATGTAATCTACGCCCACTTTACTTACGAACCCGGGATTTGGACTTCTTGGTGGAATTCTGCGAACCTCTGGTGGCGACCTTCTGGGGTGCCCTCGATGTAGATTGGACTCCCGACTTCCGACTGGCTTGAGCGGTCGCCGATCGAGTGCCACGGCTTGGAGTATGAGATTGCGCAGGGCAGTCAGTAGCAGATTCCCGAAGGTACAGGCCAGAGTGACTGCATTTTCCCTCTGTGATACCGGGCTGCAGTGGCCAGCTTGGAAAATCAGGTACACGGTGACGCAGTCCAAGCTTGGGAGTCTACATCATTACTACATTTGTATATACAATATAGATTTCATCTTACATGACCAATATACGTGTGACCTTACATTACATTTGATTTCAAGCTTGGAACTTGCCCTTGCAGGGGTGAGTGCCCTAAAACCAAGCTTGGCTGCCCACAGTCCAAGCTCGAGTTTGTAGCAGTCTCTGCCACCCCGACAGGTCCTTCCTGTGTTCACTATCGTTGAATATCATCCACTACGATATGATTATTCTGAATTGGCGTCTCAGCGAAGACAAGTCATACACGCGAAGATTTTACTACGGAGGAGGATGAGGTATGTATATAACCTTAGACCCTGCGAGGTGAAGCAATAATTCTTGAGCAAAGGCTGCGCAGATTCTGTTTGTCCGGAAGGTTACACCGGCCATACAATGGCTTTGCACGCCATTGATACACGGTCGAGTCAAGCGTCCACCCAAGCTTGACTTCCCTTGCCATCCTCAACCCAAGCTTGACTACCCGCTTCACACTCGACCCAAGCTTGGGTTGGCGTTCGAACGCCCACCCAAGCTTGACTTCCCTTGCCATCCTCAACCCAAGCTTGACTACCCGCTTCACACTCGACCCAAGCTTGGGTTGGCGTTCGAACGTCCACCCAAGCTTGACTTCCCTTGCCATCCTCAACCCAAGCTTGACTACCCGCTTCACACTCGACCCAAGCTTGGGTTGGCGTTCGAACGCCCACCCAAGCTTGACTTCCCTTGCCATCCTCAACCCAAGCTTGACTACCCGCTTCACACTCGACCCAAGCTTGGGTCGATGTTCGAACATAGACCCAAGCTTGACTTCATTTGTCATCTTCAACCCAAGCTTGACTACCCGCTTCACACTCGACCCAAGCTTGGGTTGGCGTTCGAACGTCCACCCAAGCTTGACTTCCCTTGCCATCCTCAACCCAAGCTTGACTACCCGCTTCATACTCGACCCAAGCTTGGGTCTATGTTCAACATAGACCCAAGCTTGACTTCATTTGTCACCTTCAACCCAAGCTTGGGTCGTGGTTCAAATGTTGACCCAAGCTTGACTACCCGCTTCTTACTCGACCCAAGCTTGGGCCGGCGGTCGAACATTGACCCAAGCTTGGGTTGACTATGAAGCGTCAGCCCAGGCCTGGCCCTCCTGACTCGAGCTTGGAAATGGGTGGATTCCAAGATCGTTACCTGAAACCTTGTAGCCCGGATCAATACCGATCAAGAGGGTCTCTCTTGGCACTCTTTCTCGATCCATCATGCTCCCCTCAATGGAAGATGGAACCATCGACCTCAATGTTTTCCGTTCACGTTACGATTTACCTCCTGTCTATGAAGCGACCCTCGATTACGCCTTTTACGCCCTCCACGTCCTTCATCGGTTGTTCGAGCCACAGCACAAAATACCATGGATGGACATCCCCATCCGCGTGAAAAGTGAACTTCACCAACTCGCTTTCGTCGTATACCAGGCCATTCGTCGAAAAAGTAAGTTCCTTGCGCACAGTTGTTCGTTTCTCTTCTGACCGCTGCCAGTCCATCTCCAATGGTCGATCGAAGACTACGCGAAGGTTCTCCATGATGAAGATCTTACGGAAGGGGAGCAGATGGTACGCTTTCCTCCCGACTCTGGGACTTCCGATGGCACCTCCGATCGGCTGGACATCGAACACGAGCCCTGCGTTTTCGTAGATAAGAATGGCCGCATACTCTGGTGGTATCTCCCTGCCATCATACGTGAATCTCGATGGGTGAGTTCGTTTTGTCAACGACTGACTATTCTGAGCCTTACGATCTGTTAGATGGAATTTTGCAATACCGTCGTGTCCGCGTCCGCATTGACCCACCCACCATTCGGTCGACCACCGGCAATGCCCAGATCCCAATACCAGACTCTGTTTAGGGAAGGGTCCCAATTTGCTCGCGGTGCTGCCCGTTTCTCCCCCGCCCACTTCGAGGCAAGCTCGTCTGTTTCTCCTGTAAGCCTCCCACTCGGCTGTGTCTCAATATCAATCTTTTTAATGACGTGCTTTACTTCAGGATATCCCATATCCTTCCTTACCCTTTCGTGTCGATGAGCGATTCCAGGGCTTTGCAATCCTGGATGCGATTGGCTCGGAGACCATGGCTATCATTGGAGCGGTCCTAGCTCTAACCCAGCCTGTTTTGTTCCACGTCTCTCTCGAAATGTTGGAGAGAATGGCGGACGGGGTTGTAACCGTCGGCCAACCGTGGGTTTTCCACGAGGTCTTGAGGAAATGGACGTCACCCTTTCAAACCTTTACCATCTACAACAACTTCAGCCGGCCTCCTCATCGCTTTTCAGACACTCACCCTATGGCATCCGACATCCTCCTTTCTGCCGGGGCAGGAGAGTGTCACAGATTTACATGCCCCACCCTTGGTCGTGAATTCCATTTCGATCCTGGGACCATTTGTGCCGGTCTTACCCATCTCGTCTGTCACGGCTGGGCTGCAGCGGGCAATTCTGACCACCTCGTTTGCCAGTTCAGCGTTTGCGAGGATTTGATCCAGTATGTATCGCCCCATCGCCCCATATTTCCATTCACCGAAGATGAGCTCGGGGGCTACTTCCACTATCTTTTCGAGCCCCCTTTGGATGCTGGAAGCGATCTGCACCTCGCCGCTTAGTCTTGTCCTTCACTCTTTTTTTTTTTTTTGGTTTTAATTACCGCGATCCAATGATATCCCCTTCACCATCTATTGAATGCCGCGATGATTGCATTTTGTCGTTACATAGTACCCTATCGGTGAGAACCTTTGGTTGGCAACGTAACCTCAAGCTTGGCTTGGCTGAAATCAGGTGAGTTCCAAGCTTGACTCTCATAATTCCTAAGAACTCAAGCTTGGATCTGGTTAGAGGTGAGTTCCAAGCTTGACTCTCATATTTCCTAAAGACTCAAGCTTGGATTTGGGAAGCGTCGAAGAGTCAGGCTTGGTTTGGGTGAACACAGGTGTGTTCCAGCTTGACTCCCGTAATTCGTGGGATGTCAAGCTTGGATATTTACATTCGAACCCTAGTATGGTGCAATGCAAGTGCCAGCCCGGCCCTCAAGTTGTTCACTTGTCGTTCATCCCTTCCTAGTTTCAGTCTCTCCCTCCCTCTCTGTCACGATGCTGCTGGATACCACGCCCCTCGTCCAAAATTTGACCCCCGTCGAGGCTCAAGACCTGCTCAACTACGCCTCAGGGCGTCTTCGTTCCCTTGCCATTGCCATCACAAATGACTATGGCCTCATCTCCCGCTCCCCGACTCTGAAGGAGAGGTGCTGGAGTCAGTTCAAACAGGACCTGGTACGTGCTTTGACGAATGCAGTTCCACCTGTTGCTCACAGGCAGACAGAATACCACCCTGATCCTGTATGGATCAATGTCCCTGCTGCATCCTGGCAAGATATGGGCCCCCGTTTTTCTAGACCATGTCCACCGCCTCCTTATCAATGGTGGTATCAACGACTTCAACGCCATCGCTGAGGGTGCACTCAACCGTCCTATGCACGGTTTTGATGTGTTTCCTCCCGACGCCTCTAACTGGTGGACGCTACCTCCAGGAAGTGTCGAGTCCGACTGTACACCGCTCAACCTTTCCGCCTACGACATTGTAGAAGCCTGGAAGAAGCAGGAAAAGCGCACCACCTGGTACAATTCGATTCCCCCCATGCTTCCTAGTGGCTTCCAAGAGTGGCGCTTGAAGCCGCTTCACGATACTTTCAAAACGGTATCCGCCAGGGTGAAGACGCTTGAGAAAGGAGCTGAAGGAGATGCACGAGGCGCTGGACGTCTTCGAGATTACCTGTGCCAAGTTTGATGGTCTTCTCGAGATGAGTCTTGACGGGAAGCCAGTGGTCGAATCCCCCGACCTGGTCTACTGGATCCAGTTCTCCAGCCCCAAGTGCATCTTCGTGGTTGTGGGGCCAGGCCGACAAACCCACTTCTACGGAGGCTGATGGCGTTGAAGAGCTATCGAGGGACTTGGCCAAGCTCGGCACCTAGGTTTTCCCTTGTTTTCGTTTTCGTTTTTCGGTTTTCTCTATGTTTTTTACTTTTGTATGTGCATTATTCGTTGGTCCAATTTATTGTGTTAATCCCATCACTACTCTACTTTTGGGTAAAACTGGTCACCGCTTTCTTGGTGTCTTCGAACGCTTTCTTCGCGTGCACCGCCATTAACCTCCACATCTCCCCCTGTCGTTTCGCATACGCGTAATGGCCTGGTGAGTCACTCCGTAGCGCTGCCCATCCCTTACACTGCTCCTCCTTGTACGAGTAAAAGTTCACCACCCATTCCATCTCGGAGGACAGGAGGGTGTACTCCTCCTTCCAGCGTTCAGCCCTCGACTTCGCACGTAGCCAGTTAACCCTGTATACTGCTATGCATAAGGATAGTTGGCCTTAAAGGAAATACGAACGACTTACTCTCCTCAAGGTAAGCTGACTTGTTCGAGTCAGCTTCTACACTCATATTCCAAATCCACGGCAAGGCCTTGTTGCGTTCCCCTCTAGCATTCGGCTTGTAAATTGCGGTGACGGCCCTGGTGTCCTGTCTGAGGATAGGTCGATACCGAAGGCGCGTATTCTCGTCAGCCCCGAGACGACGCATCGCCCAGCGAGCTTGGTTGTAGACCTTGAGCTGGTGTCTCAAGTCCTTGTCCACCGCTTTCACGGCTGCATACCCACGGGTTTTCTGCTTCTTCCCTTCTGCTAGGCGGATGTTCGATCGGTATAAAAAAGACTTGTGTGCGATGTGAGTTCGGATATCTTCCAAAGCATCCTCGGCTTGAGCGATTCGTAGTTCCACCTCCTTCTTCCCAGCCCTTTCAATCGAAGAGGGAATACCAGTGGGATCGTCGTCAGAAAATGAGGAAGGCAGGGGAATCTTGACTTCCTCTATCTCATTGTGCGATAAAGAGAAAGGTGTTACGAACTCCCCTATTTCTTCCCTTGTTTCCCTCTACGCACTCTACCTTTCCGAACCTTCCGGACTTCCGTTCTCTCCGTAGTTCCGTTACCTTCGCTTCTTCGATTCTCCCGCATCTCCGAACCTTTCGTACTTCCGTTTCTCTCGTATTCCGTACTCATCGATACTCCTTACTTGTCGCTTTCACACCTTCTTTCGCTCTCTTCCAAACCTCTTGATAGCTCGCCAACTCTACTATAAATACTGTCTCTCTGTAGTAGATATTCCTCAGCCTGTTATCGAGAACCTTTCCCTCAGAACTTCTATCGCTCTCAGCTCGATCCTCTCTGTCTGCGATAGCGACAGGCCTCTTGAACTTGATTCCAGAACCAGAACTTCGATCCAGAACTCCAGAACTCCAAAACTCCAGAACGACTGTTGGCAACGATAAGTCCTCGTTGCCCGAAGTCGTAACAGAATAACAGGCTCCTCCATCGCCGCCTTCCTCGAAAGCGCGGCCCCCTCTCTTCAACCACGGATTCAGACGACGATCTCCGAACTCCTTCGACCCCTCCCTACGGCTGCTACAACCAGCCACACGCATTCTACTCCGACAAGAAGTTCGACGTCCACCTAAACCCAGTCGGCAAGTGGATCCATTGCACCCGACAACCCTGCCCACATCGTCTATCCAAACAACCCGAAGAGTTCCCCAGTTGGGGAGTCCCCTGTGACACCGTGGAACAGACCGAATTCGATCCCGACCTCGTAGAAGAATCCCTCCAGAAAGCTCTCGAATCTCGAACCGAACGAAGAAACAAACAGAAAGAAGAAAGAAGACTTCAAAAGAAACATCAGAAAGCTACGAAATCACCAAGGTCGAGGGGCCCTACTGAAATCGAACGAACCCTATCGGACCAACTGAAGAACCTGAACATCGACCAACCGATTCCATCGAAGAACCAAGAAGACCCTGAAACCGACTCGGATACCGATATGGCCGGAAACAATAACAATAACACCACCAAGAACGACTCAAAGAGCGACAATGGCAAAGTTATCCCCAAGAGGTTCAACGGAAATCGCTACCACTACCAGGCATTCCGCGATGCCGTCGATCTCTTCTTCATCACAGACGACAAACACGATACCGATCAGAAAA
The DNA here is from genome assembly GCF_000182895.1 of Coprinopsis cinerea okayama7#130. Lineage (NCBI taxonomy): Eukaryota > Fungi > Basidiomycota > Agaricomycetes > Agaricales > Psathyrellaceae > Coprinopsis > Coprinopsis cinerea. The sequence continues at coordinate 18,400 of NW_003307539.1, forward strand.
AGATCGCCTTCGTCCTCGCCCTACTCGACGAAGGAGAAGCTCGCATTTGGCGAACCAACTACCTCAGACAATGCCGCAAGAACGGAAAGCTTGATCTCGGAAATTTCGATGAACTGCTCAAGAAACTCGATGATACTTTCAAACAACCTGAAGAAGAAGACGAAGCCCTCTTTGCTCTTAACAACATGAAGCAACGACCCAATGAACGCGCTGAACAAACGATCACTCGATTCAGAGAACAAGCCTCCCTCGCTGGTCTTGATCTCACCAAGAACGATCGCATCGCCATCGACTACCTCAAAGACGTCTTAGACCCTGGTCTCGTCGACAAAGTCTCCCTCGACGTTAGAGAACCCGACACATTCGAAGAATGGGTTAAACTCGCCATCAAATATGACCGGGTCTATCGACGCAACAAACTTCTCAAGTCCCTCGGCAAACGAGGAAATACCCCCAACTTCCGCAAGACCCTTAGCGCCTTCGCCAGATCCACCAGAAACAACTCCGAACGTGATCCTGATGCCATGGATATTGATGCCATTTCCACCGATGAACGAACTCGAATGATGAAGACCGGCAGCTGTTTCTACTGCCGTGAACAAGGTCACATCGCCAAGGAATGCCCCAAGAAACGCAAAGATCGAAACTCATCCACCTCGAACGACACCAAAAAGAAGACCCCTCGAGAAGCCGCCAAATACATCCGAAGACTCCTTGCTCAATACTCCCCAGAAGAAGAAGCCGAAATCCTCGAAGCTGCTGGAGACGCCCTCGATGAAGACGAAGACGATGACCAAGAGGATTTTTGAATCGGGGAGCGGTTCAGTCAACGTACGCCTCCCCTCAGCTTGATATCTACTCTGTACTAGTCACCGAGATCAATGACCACACTATGCGCGCCCCTATTACTCTCATTGGTGAAAAGACAGGAAAAACCGTTGACACTAAAGTTCTTATTGATAGCGCAGCAGGAGGAACCTTTATCAGCACAAGATTTGCAAAACGACGAAACATTCCCCTTCGACCATTACCTCGACCACTCAAAGTCAACAATGTTGACGGAACTCCAAACAAGGAGGGAGCAATCACTCATTTTGTCGACTCATTCGGCTCGATTACACGGCCGAACGTTCCGGATCCGATGGTATGCAACAGAGATCGCCCACCAGGATCTAATCCTGGGCCTCCCATGGCTCCGTCGTGCAAACCCTATCATCGACTGGAAGAAAGGAACACTCGATTGGCAAGACAAGATCGACCCCGGTAAAATCGAAAATCACCTCCCTCGAACAAACCTCTCCACTCCAAACACAACCACCGTCGCCGTAATGTGCCTTCTCGAAGACGAAACCGACGAAGAGGGCGAAACTCCTGTCGTTTGGATCAACGCTAAAACCACTACAGCTCAACTCCTGGCCGCACAAGAACAAGAAAAGAAAGAAAAGAAGACTATCGACGATATCCTTCCAGAACCATACAAGAAGTATCGACACCTATTCGAAGATCGCCCAGAAACAGCCCTTCCTCCTCACAGGAAGTGGGATCACAAAATCGACCTCAAATCCGGATTCGTTCCCAAAGTATTCAAGACTTACCAACTCACCCCAGCCGAAGATCAAGAACTACAGAAGTTCCTTGAAGAAAACCTCCGACTCGGACGGATCCGCCCATCACAATCTCCGATGGGATCACCTCTTTTCTTCGTCGCCAAGAAGAACGGAAAACTACGCCCCTGCCAAGACTACCGCTATCTCAACGATTGGACCATCCCTAACGCCTATCCACTACCTCGAACTGACGAACTCATGGATCGACTCCAAGGCTCTCGGTACTTTACCAAACTGGACATCAAATGGGGGTACCACAATATTCGAATCCGAGAGGGAGATGAGTGGAAAGCCGCCTTCAAGACGAATCGAGGACTCTACGAACCGACCGTCATGCTCTTCGGAAAACGCAACTCACCAGCAACCTTCCAGAACATGATGAACGACATCCTCGACGAAGACGACGGAAACCCCAAACCTCTCAAGACAGAAGGATATATGGACGACCTCATGCCCCACGGAAGAACCAGAGAAGAATGTCGAGAAAACACATTAAGAACCCTCGCCAAACTCGACAAATACGACCTCCCCCTCAACCTCGAAAAATGCATATTTGAAGCCACCGAAGTCGAATACCTGGGTTTGATTCTGTCCGACATAATGAACTCAGTATGGATCCCACGAAGGTGGAAGGCCTAGCCAACTGGCCAACACCTAAAAACGTCAAACAAGTCCGACAGTTCCTTGGCTTCGGGAACTTCTATCGACGATTCATCCGAGACTACTCCAAGATCGCTAAACCACTCAACGACCTCACACGAAAGAACAACAAGTTCGAATGGACAAGTGCTACCGAAGAAGCCTTCCAAGAACTCAAGAAGCGATTCACATCTTACCCCGTTCTCCGCATGCCCGACTTCACCAAACCTTTCCAAGTTGAAGCCGACGCCTCGAAATACGCTTCTGGTGCCGTCCTCACGCAAATGGATGACGACGGAATCCGACACCCGGTCTGTTTCATGTCCAAAACCCTTCAACGACGCCGAACGAAACTACACCATCTTTGATCGCGAATTACTGGGCCATCATTCGAGCCCTTACCGAATGGAGACACTACCTCCAAGGGTCCCCCTTCCCACTAACCATCTTCTCCGATCACAAAAACCTTATCTATTGGCAAGATCCGCGGAAGATTACCCCCCGACAAGCTCGCTGGCGCGTATTCCTCGAAGAATTCTCTCCTTACGAAATACGGAACACCCCTGGAAAACAAATGATCCAATCTGACAACCTCTCTCGACGACCCGACCTCTGCCAAGAAGATGAAGAACCCGAACTCGTCACCATGTTACCTAAAGAAGTCTTCGTCAACCTCATCAACCTCATCGACCTCGACATCCAGGAAAGAATCCTATCCTCCGATCAAAACGACGACAGTGCAAATCAAGCTTTACAAACCCTCCTTGAAGAAGCCCCCTCGGACCTCCGACAAGATCTCTCCGATTGGACTTTGGAGACGAAAGATGGCCGACGAATGCTCTTCTATCAAGGGAAAGCTTACGTTCCCAACGACTCCGACCTTCGACGAGAAATCGTCAGAAAACACCATGATTCCCCCACTATTGGACACCCTGGCGAACTCGGCACTTTCAACGCAGTCAAAGAACACTACTGGTGGCCCGGAATGCGACGATTCATCAAATCTTATGTCGAAGGATGCACCGAATGCCAACAGTACAAGATCAATCGTCATCCTACTAAACCCACCTTGGAACCTATCGCCGCCCCAACTTCTTCCCGACCATTCTCCCAAATATCGATGGACTTTATCACCGATCTCCCACCATCAAAAGGATATGACTCCATCCTGGTCGTGGTGGACCACGGCCTTACGAAGGGGGTAGTCCTTGAACCTTGCCACAAGACTATTACCGCCGAAGAAACCGCCCAACTTTTCCTTAATCGAGTCTTTTCCCGATTCGGATTACCAGACAAATTCATCTCTGATCGCGGACCCCAATTCGCAGCTCGAGTCTTCCGCGACCTCTGCAAGCTTCTCAAGATCGACTCAGCCCTCTCCACCGCCTTTCACCCGCAAACTGACGGAGGAACCGAACGAGTCAACCAAGAAATCGAAGCATACCTATCCATTTACTGCACCATGAACCCCGAAACTTGGGCCGATCACCTCCCAATCCTCGAATTCACCCACAATTCTCGACCCCACGCTGACCGAGCCTTATCACCATTCGAACTTATCATGGGAATCAAACCACAAGCTCTTCCCGAAGCGTTCGATAGAACAGACTATCCTTCGAACGAAGAGCGCATTACATCCCTCGACAAATCTCGAACAGAAGCCCTTGCCGCTCATGAACTCGCCCGGTCTCGTATGATTGAACGATCCCGACGACAATGGAAACCGTTCAGAAAGGGACAAAAGGTCTGGCTCGAAGCGAAAAACCTCAAACTCCCTTACCAATCAAAGAAGATCGCTCCCAAACGACTGGGCCCGTTCGAAATCACCGATGAAGTCGGCTCCCGAGCGTATCGCCTTGCCCTACCAACCCAATGGCGCATCCACAACGTTTTCCATGCCAGTCTTCTCTCACCCTTCAAAGAAACCGATGAACACGGAACTGCCTTCTCCGAACCCCCACCGGACATTATCAATGACGAAGAAGAATGGGAAGTAGAAGCGATCATCGCGCATCGCCGACGAGGACGGGGTTACCAATATCTCACCCACTTCAAAGGCTACCCATCAAGCGAAGATTGCTGGTTACCAGAGCGAAACTTCGAAAACGCACAGGAAATACTCAACGCCTACAAACAACGACATGACCTATAAAACCTTTACCCAGACTCCCCATCCGACAGCATGTACAACCACACCAACTACTACAAACGCTTCCAAGTCTACATCGGCCGACCAGAAACTGTCCAAGAAGCTTCCGACCGCTACGATAAAGAACTCAAACACTCCCGCGAACACTACTACTTCTGTCGCGCGTCCTTCTGCATCTATCACTTTCGCTATTAATCCCCTCTTCATCCCTTCCATGACGGAACGTCCCTCTAACAATTCGCTCCTCCCTCCATCTATCCGCAAATACCTTGAAGAATCAGAAGAACAAATCCAAGCTATCAAGACCGTCAACGATATCAAGGAAGTTGTCGGTGCTGACGCCGCCCTCCTCCTTGTTGGAGAACGTACCCCTGCCATCTGTCGCCTATACGCCACCCTTGTCCAGGAACACGAACGCATCATCAAAGAGAAGTTTCACCTTATCGGACATTACCAAGCCCTCGACGCATCAGTCACCAAATTCTTCGAAGCCACCCAGAAGGTCCTAGACGGACTCAACGCTCAAGACCAGATCCTCGAACAATCTCGCCAACGGGTCGAAGCAGAGCTCCTTCGTGACCTCGACGAACTCAAGAATGCCATTGGACAAGCCCAACTCATTTCTGCTTTCGATCGTCGACGAGTCCATCTCGCTTCCCCCGTACCTTCTTCCTCTGGCAATCACGGATCAGTTTCCACCATGGCTCCCGGACCGGTCGCCAGAAGCAACGTTCCTTCTGAGCCCGACGGCTTGGTTCGACCTTTGTCGAAGAAAGAACTACGCAAGAGGGATGGTCATAGGTGCAACGAATGTGGCGAAACCGGACACTGGCAATGCGACCATTACTCCTACAGATGCACCCTATGCGGCAAGAACGCTCCCCGGACACAACTCTGGTTCCCGGTGGGTGTCCCGAATTACCGACCAACGCCCCGCAACACTTCACCCGATCAGTATGACGCACTCTTGGACGACGGAGACTATGACGACTACTTATGGGGAGACGAAGGAGAACACAATCTGAACACCTGATGCGGAGCATCAGGCATACGAAGGGGGTACTGTTACGAACTCCCCTATTTCTTCCCTTGTTTCCCTCTACGCACTCTACCTTTCCGAACCTTCCGGACTTCCGTTCTCTCCGTAGTTCCGTTACCTTCGCTTCTTCGATTCTCCCGCATCTCCGAACCTTTCGTACTTCCGTTTCTCTCGTATTCCGTACTCATCGATACTCCTTACTTGTCGCTTTCACACCTTCTTTCGCTCTCTTCCAAACCTCTTGATAGCTCGCCAACTCTACTATAAATACTGTCTCTCTGTAGTAGATATTCCTCAGCCTGTTATCGAGAACCTTTCCCTCAGAACTTCTATCGCTCTCAGCTCGATCCTCCACAATATTACATAGACTGTGTATCATGTGTGATGTACCAGAGTGAATTCAAAATACCCTATTCCGATGCTCTAGCGGGACCAGCTGGATTTAATAAAAACATTGTATCCATGTCGCAGCTGCCTACCACACAATGTACTGTTTTGATGTCCCAGCCGGGCTGCCCACGGCGATGTGGAATACCCAGAAGTTGTTTGCTGCCCAAGCTCTCCGCCCAGCTGGAACATTGGGTTAATCCACTGGTGCCAACATTGAACTCGCAGGAATAGGTTTGTTGTTCGAATTCCCTGGAGTTCGTTGCTGCCCACGCTCGCCCCCCAGCTGGAACATCGAGTTAATCCGCAGGTGCCAACGTTAAACTCCCAGGAATACGTTTGTTGTTCAAGCTCAAAGCCCAACTGGAACATTGCATTTGCGCTGGTAGATCACGCGTATGACCAATGTCCCAGCTGGGTAGTCCTAGAAATTTGGACTACACAGCTGGGACATTTGACATGGGTTAATAAATGCACTATATCCATGTCCCAGCTGGGTAGTCCTAGAAATTTGGACTACACAGCTGGGACATTTGACATGGGTTAATAAATGCACTATATCCATGTCCCAGCTGGGTAGTCCTAGAAATTTGGACTACACAGCTGGGACATTTGACATGGGTTAATAAATGCACTATATCCATGTCCCAGCTGCCTACCACCCAATATGTACAGTTTTGATGTCCCAGCGGGATAGCCCATGCCAACGGGACCCCCTAGGATTTGTAGCTTGTGAAGCTCAAGACCCGTAACCTTGAAACTTGAAATCTAGAGGCGACGCGAAGCATGTAATGGCTGTAAATGCTAAGATTCAAGCAGCAGGTCGGCAATGACGACTTCGGCTGAGCATCCTCAGCAAGGGACAGTGAGTGTTGCAGTAATACAGGGTAGGGGGAAATGGGACAGCCCCAGCTGGGACATTATGCAACCTTGGGTAAGTTCCGGGGCATTCAGCATCTCATAATCGAGCGTAGAGTCTGACAGAGAGGGATTGATTAGATACGGTGTCCCAGGTTGGGAGATCACACACATGTCGCATGTCCCAGCTGGGGAGCCTCAAAAATTGAACAAACCCAGCTGGAACATGCGACTTGTGCGTGACATCCCAAGGTCGCATGTTCCAGCTGGGGAGCCTCAATAAGTGAACTAGCCCAATAAGTTCATCCTAATTTCAACATCAAACTCTCCCTTTTCTTCGACATCGTCATAGGCGAAACAGCACTGCATATTCTTCGACTTGACAATTTCGCGTCGTCGCCGCCCGCAGTAAATCACCGCATGGACCCAGCAGACAGGGCGCTCCCGCTACGACGAATCCTCCTTCGACGCTGGAACATTCGACCTGTGCGTGATCTCCCAAGGTCGCATGTTCCAGCTGGGGAGCCTCAAAAATTGAACGAGCCCAGCTGGAACATTCAACCTGTGCGCGATCTCCCAAGGTCGCATGTCCCAGCTGGGGAGCCTCAAAAATTGAACAAGCCCAGCTGGAACATGCGACTTGTGCGTGACATCCCAAGGTCGCATGTTCCAGCTGGGGAGCCTCAAAAATTGAACAAGCCCAGCTGGAACATGCGACTTGTGCGTGACATCCCAAGGTCGCATGTTCCAGCTGGGGAGCCTCAAAAATTGAACTAGCCCAGCTGACGAAACGGCACTCCATATTCTTCGACCCCACAATTTCGCATCGTCGCCACGCGCAGCAAATCACCGCAGGGACGCAGCAGATAGGGCGCTCCCACGATGATGAATCTTCCTTCGACGCTGGAACATTCGACCTGCGCGTGATCTCCCAAGGTCGCATGTTCCAGCTGGGGAGCCTCAAAATTTGAAAGCCTCGACCTTGGGACATCAGGCAAGAGGCGACACGAGGTATGTAATGGTTTAATCATCATTGTTATTCATCAGTGTACTCAATACCCAATTGAGGGTAGGATCTTTATGCGCGGTAAACACTGACCAAGTTCAAGCAATGTGTCTCCCAGCTGGGACATCGGTGGCGGGAAGGTCGCACAGGCCTTATGTCCCAGTTGAGCGAGCTTGAATCTACAGGTACCTCCGCTGGGATATGAGGGATGGAACTTAACCGGTCTCACCTCACCCAACTTGTGCCCACAGGTACATACATGATCCAATTTGACGCGCCCAAGCCTAATCCTGGTACAAGTTACGAGGAGCCTCCGACGGTTGGCCTGGCATGCTTAATGGAATGGGACAGGGTGAGGCATTTGGGGGTTACATAGATATATACTAAAATTCCGCCTCACATGACTCATTACAGCCCAGACCATGATTACGGGAAGGAAGGAGAAGGAAAAAAAGGAGAGCATTTTTAGACGATGAAGTACCAAGAGCAAGAACATGCGTACTACTTCAGATGTATGTCCACGTAGCCAACCCTTTCCTTCCAAGCCCTCGTCGAAACCAGCTCTTGAACTCGGATCTCCAAGTCAGTGACAGCGTTTTCAACCCGGATAATGTCTTCTTGAAGGAGAAGGAAGGCCTCTGCTTCAGAGTCACAGTTGACTGCAAAAAGTACATACGAGTCGCAATACGTGCGATGCCGCAGTGCTGCTGCCTTCTCGTTGGGGTTGCACAGTCCCGCCTTGGAAACGGGAAAGGAGGCCATCCGAGCCTCCAGCGTCTTCAGCCGACTGGATGCCATCGAAATACGCGACTTAAGGGAACGGAGCTGGTCCTGGCGTGCTTCATCACTGATTGTGGCCAGAGGTTGGGGGGGGTCGTACGGCAGGAGGTCAAAGACGTAATGTATGTTGGGGTCGTATCCCGAAAGAGGGCGGCTATAAAGATCTGTGTCCTTCTTTTCACAAAGCTTGATCCCCCCGCTGACGCTGTCGAGAAAGGAGGACACGTCTTCCACTCTTCTCTCTGTGGTTATGCTGAGGGTGCGGAGATTCACCATCTGCGCCAGAGGAGAGGAACAGGAAAAGTTGAGGAAGGAGGCAAGCATTGGCAGTGTATATATATCCCTTGTCTAAACCAGAAGAGGTCAAGCTCAAATCTCAGAGTTGTTGGGGCAGGTGCTCACCTCGGACGTTGAAAGAAGGTATCGGTGTACATCCCCGGGGAATCCAACATCCCAAACAAGTCCTGTCTGATTCGGCCATCATACATCTCAGTTCCGGTCCGAGGTTGACCTCCATGTATAGTCCCCGATCAAGCTCGTTCTGGAATTAAGCTAAGTAATAAGAGGTAATGAGGTGCTATCTAGATTGAAACTTTCCCATTCTGAGCGCAGCCTTGTGATGGCAGTCGAAAGGCTTTCGGAAACATGATGAGAATCGAAAGGTTGACAAGCCTTGACCTGATCCAAAAGCTCCTTCATGTCGTGATCCAGCACCCGCATTATGTCGTCTCTGCATTTCATCTTCCTTTCGTCGTGAGCCTCTCCTAGAAAGCCCATCACCCAGTGCGGACCGGTTGGCCGAAATTCACAATGCCTCCCCATAACCGACGCATCCCCTTCAGAATCCCACATCCTGCTGATGATAGCAGGCATTCGATTCCCCAACCCAGCACGGGCAGATGCAATGATGGGACAAACTTGCAACCAGCTCGGTAGCTCCTTCCATGTTGACGGAGTTTTGATGCTTCAGTTTCAAGAGGGCGGCGTCAATCTCGCGACAGTCCGCAGATCCACGAAGCGCGTTGAGCTGATTGTCTATCTCCTGTAGACGCTGGCGGTCTTGTTCCCTGAAGAACAATTAATATAACAGTTTATCCAGACATAAAGACCCCCCAAACCAAAGCTTCAGGCGCAACAGCAACGAGATGACCCTCTCTACATCAAGGCAGAGGCGATAATCTTCAAGGTGTGCGTCCATCAGAGGAAGATCTGGTACGTGAATTTGGGGGAGAGGTTGCGCATCTAGCGCAGGAGAGTGTTCAAGATCCATGAATGGCGATGGGGAACGTTCGAACGGACGGGGGTAGGTGGCGTCTTTGCTCGTCTTTGTTATATCGTCCATCCGTGTGATTCTCTCGGAGTTGACACCGCCTCTGAGAAACCAGAAATCCCACAGCACCCTGCATTGCCAAACTGGGGTGGAGCGATATGAGATTTTAAAGGGTCATCCCATTTTCCTGCATTTTTGTTTCATGGACTCACTCGCAAGATCATGGGCTCTCTACTTCCTTCCGTCAAGCACTCCCAGCATGAGGGAATCCGAAGGGCATTCGAAACAGAAGCGGACCTTGGGCTTTGGCAGACTTGGGCAAGTTTAGAACAGTCTGGCCATAGAGGGGACGACTGCAGCATAGAGTGTGAGGAAGGCGCCCGTGGGGAACCACTGCACGACTATCCCGGATGCAACTTGTGCTTTGACAGTGCAATTGGCATTGAACTTTGCAGTTTCACGGGCCATTACCTCGAGCATATGCTTCTAAGCCAATTTTACACCCCCATTCACGAGATTCCCTGGGTTCTCGCGGAATACAGTCGGCTGAAAGCTCACTTCGCTGAAATGGAAGACTCTTCTGCTGGAATGGCTGGTCTGGATGGGAAACTTTGGAAGGGTGAGGCATCATGATCTCGATTACTACAGAATAAATGCTAACTCTTGAACCAGGTCTTAAGAAAGCCAGAGTGCTCGTTGAAACAGCCCGAACTAATGGGGATTGCAATACATCCGTTATTAGTGAACTTGACGCGACGTTAGCCTATTTGCAGGGAGAGAACCTTCGAGTCATGGCTGGTAAGTATATTATCCTTGTCCCAAGTATCCAGAACCAATATTTCCCAACAGAGACTCTTAGGATACGAAAGAGATGGATGGCTATGTCTTACATTGTGAAGAGGGCCGAAAGCGAACTTCGCGCTGCGATGGTAGGCGATGAATCCAGCGCTCTCAGGACGCTTGGTCTGTGTAGGCAACTAGGGTTAATGTATCCCTCTTATCCTCCCGTATAGTAGAAAAACAGGCCCCGCGTCTTTTGTTCGAAGTTCCGCCCTGATATCGCTCAGGACATCAGGAAGGATGAGCAGACACTCGTTCAGTTGCGAGCCATTGGATTAAGACAACTGCGGTAGATTGGTCAGGATATTATGATACTCCATTGCTATATAAAACTCTTGCGTGTTTACTTTGGGAGGGTGCGTAGGTGGTCTAACTCGGCCTTCATATCATCCCTCAATGCGACTAGAGCATCCCGCATCATGGCCTGTTCTAGCTGGATCCATTTGAGAGCGCGCACTTGCTTCTGAACCCTCTGCTGGAGAAGGCGAGTGAAGTTGACGGAAATGCAGACTTGCGGCCCCCTGTTGCCGGTCATGCTACTGCGCTCGTCAGCGCTAGCGTCAGGGTCTCGTCCATCGGAATCTGGTTTACCATTGCCACCCTCGGGAACGACTGCATCATCACCCTCGAACTGGCTAGCACCATCGCCATCCTCGGCGACTGGCTGGCGCGGGACATCCCCATCATCGTCACATCCGGGCTGACATGCGACTCCCTCATCCTCATTCTCCTCTCCATCATCACCACCCTGGAGTCTGGACTTTTTGAAATCCATTGGCACGTCGTCTGCATAGTCTCCCCTCCTCTTTCGATCCACGGTAACTGTGAAATATACAGGACGTCAGTCATCATAGTAAGTGCCAATTTCAATGTAAAGGGGTACCTGTAATTCCAGAACTCGGGTAGATACCGTTTTCTTCGGCTGCAGAATAATGTTGTCAGACGAGTGGTCAGATGATGGGATCCTTCTTACCGCTTTCCCAGCCACTAGCATGCACCTTCTCGGCTAACCCCATTGAGGAAGGAACCGCAGGTGCGGGCGCGATGGGACCCACAGTCGATCCAGGTTCATCCGAGTCCGACTCGAATGGCGCATTGCGAAATTTTGCGAGCGTTAAGGGTCGAGTCTTTGCTGGGGGTCTCGGTCTGGATTCTTCGACCATCCGAAGATTAATTACAATACACAGAAAAAGGATTAGATAGAAGACACGTACTAGCCTTTGAAGAGTCCTTGCTAGAGGAGCCGTCCATTCTGTATAGCGCAGTTTACGTCAAACCTATTGCGGGGGGATGGTTGTGTCGTCAAGCAATCCAGATTTGATTCTCGATAATAAGCGGATTTTGACTTGTGAGGAGTGATGGCAAAGCATCACGTGTTTCATCTAATCGCGTCAAGATATCTTAAAGTCGAGCTGGCCGCGCGGTAGCGCGACCCCTCTGTCTCTTGATGTACCTTACCTCAACAATGTCGAACAAAGAAGCGAAGACGAAAGCGTCGGGCCCTGCCAACAACGAGGGCCGCTCTACGCAGCAGCAAAAGGCACCACCGCCGCCGGAAATTGTCGCTGATATCGAAAGGTTGACGGAATTGGTGGAGAAGGCATGGACCTGGAGAAAAGGCAGACAAGATATAACGAAAAAACAGCAATTGTTGGACCTCACGGTATGTCTTGACCATGCCGTCTTACGCGGATGCTAGAGCGATGCTATCGATTCACAGAACAAAGTGTACGACTCCTGGAACCAAGTCGGTTGGAGAAAGGAGGCGTTACCTTCAGCAATACGGCAATGGTTCAGACATATCGCCTCCCCGGACGTCGCGGATTGGGATGGATCACCAGAAATGCTAGACCTGACCTTTTTCCGAAATCTACATGCTGGCGCGGATGGGGACAACCCGAAGAAGAAGTCATCGAAGCGCAAGGTGGGCGGATTCGGATTCGTTCGAGTTATTGGAAATTGACTGATAAACGCCGAGGTGGCATTTGAGGGTCAGCCGCAGACTACGAAGAAGAAGAAAAGCGACGCCGTCGATTTAGAATTGGGACAGGGACAGGGTGCGGTGGATAAGGGAAAGACGGCGACAGGGCAGGAAACAGAGAAGGGCGAGAAGGCTGCTGAGAACCAGGGGAAAGGTGGTGAGGACCCCCCCAAGCCCAGACCACGACCACGACCGAGGCCAACCGCAGCAGTAAAGGCAAACGAGTTTACCTCTCAGTCCAACCCTGAGAATGATCAAAACCGCGAGTTCATGATGGTCGTTGCAGGGTTGAATGAGGGGAAGGAGAGGTCCAGGAAAAACACGACGATTGGGCGAAGTATCACCACCAACCCCTATTCCTCAGACAGCGGCTCTGATTCGAGCACTTCTAGTGCCTCCAGAGACCACGTCAAAGCCCGAAAAGCCAAGCGTAAGGCAACCCCGCCTAAGGTAGGGTTGCCCTGACATCTGCGTGAACCCACTGACCTTTGCCCTAGTCCCTAGAAAATCCCGTTGGGCAGAAACCAACACTCGCCAAGCCTACCACGACCAACGCGCCACTACCTCCCTCGCAGAACCGCGCTGTCTCTCCACAGGTCCACACCACCCTGACCAGCATCAACGTCCCGGCACCAACCGCGTCCAAACCAGCGGCCAATCCTTCCGTCAAGAACATTGGACCTAAGCGACCCAACCCGAGTCACTCTATCCAAGAACGCCATCGTGCCGCTGGGAAGCCTCCCAATATATCCAACTCAACCGAGATCCCAAGTGCAAATGCACCACCTGGGCGTTCACCTACCCTTGGCTCAAACCGCCAACGCTTCCCTGACGGAGACGACGATGATGACGCATCATATCGTCCAAGCAACAGCAGTGACGACGAAGGATTAGGACCTGCAGTGGGAAAGGTCAGTGCCTTTTTCGCAACCTATGCCAACTCGATGATGCTGAGGTTCCCAACGAAAGGTCCCCACCGCTGCCGGAAGACAGGAAGATGCCACTCAGGCATCGAATAAGTCGTCTAAGAAACAGACGTCAAAGGTGAGATGGATTCAGATTTTCCAACGCGGGATGCTCACCTGGCGTCAGCAAACTCTTGCTTCGATGGGCTCATCTACCGATGAACGCTGGTCAAGGGTCACACCCTTCGAGGAATCTGAGCTTCCCCTGGCGTCCGTCTCTGGAACCCTCCACGCATTGACCGTCAGATCACACCAACGAGGTTCAACAATCCGCCAATTGGAATCCAAGATTTCGACCATCACGCGGGCATTGGAGCGCAACCAGAACGCTGAGAAAACTGTTCCTGTCCTTGAGAAGCGGTTGAACCAAGCAGTGGAGTCCCTCGACGAGTTACGACAAGATCTGAAGGCTGAGCAGAAGAAGACGGCGGAGCTGGAGGCAAGGGTGGAAGAGCGTGAGAAGATGTTGGACGATTACCGGTCAAACCTCAAGCTTCTAAACGGTGTCGTCGAAAAACTCCTCGAGGTCCATGGACTTCGTCGAGTTCCGGATTCAACCCAGTTAGTTCCTGTACCACGTCCAGTCGCGGGCTCAACCCAGGTTACAACCACCCAAGCCCACCGCAACTTCTCCTCCCACCCAGTTACCCAGACTGGCGCTCATAATGGTTATCCCAGCACCTCCTCCTTCAGCCCCAGTTTTACCAGGGGGTTCTCGACAGGTTCACGACTCGCAACGACGCCGATGCCAGCCTCGACATCGACTTCGATCAACAGCTATGCCTCGCAGGGTCAGTTTCCAAACTCGAACGCCACGAGCTTCCATCCCCACCCCGACCAAAGCTTCCATTCAGATCGCTCTGCCCCCAATGCAGAGAGCAATCCCCTCCAACCAATCATCTCCGAGGTGCATCGCGCCCAGATGGACCTTCCCCATGAGCTCCAGTCCTCACCAGTTCAACGCGCTAGTCTTCTCGAAATGATCGCCCACTCCTCAGTCGGAACTACACCAGACATGATTCAGCAGATGCAGATGCTCGACGATCGAGGTTCGAGGGCCGGAAGGTCTTCAACGAGTACCGTCAATGGCGGCGACAGTCCCTCTGACTGGGGCAACATCACCAGCGGTAAGTTCAAGTATCACCCGCAGAACCGCATTCAACAACATACCTTGGATTCGACTCAAAACACGCCCAACGATCAGAGCACCTATAATGGGCGGGTCAATGCAGTCGGAGGACTCACGATTGGCGGCAGCGAATTCCAACACCTCCCTTCTCATCACCATTCCACCGATGGCGAGTTTCATCCCATCGGGAGTCTTGCGATTGCTCAAGATCAGTAATTTAGTTTGCGTTGTTTAGGCTGACAATATATAATCAATTGTTCCTTATTTGTAAGTAACACAAAGGCTACGTAACACATATGAGGATCATGAACATCAAACTCATCGCCGTCCAGCAACCCTCTTCTTTGGCGTTACAGCCTCCTTCCTTCCATTCGCAGCAGGTTTCTGTCTCTTAGGAGTCCGAGGAGGGGGTGCTTCCCTCTTGCTGGTTTGACTAGTTTTTTTGTGACTCGATGACTTTGATTGAGTGGAAGCTTCAACCCGCGGGCGCTTGGATGGGCTCGTCAACGGGACCGGATAATCCTTCCTCTTGCCGACGGGTTTAGCGTTTTCTGGGTTTGCAGCAGTCTGTCGATTGCGAGTAGTCCGCGACCTTTCATCAGTCGACTTAGGATGTGCATCCTCGCGACGCTGACGTCTCGTTCTGATGCCTTGGAAGCTTGATGGTTGATCACTATCATCCTCGCTCGCCCCTTCCTCCAATGCATCTTGAGCCTGCGACCTCGAGCGAGTGCGCCTTCCCTGGTAGCGGTCCTCCGGCGGGCGCTGTGGAGGCGTTTCCTGTTCGATGTCATCAACTCCATCGTTGTCGAAATCGTTGTCGTCAGCATCCCTAACCCCATTGTCAAATCTGCGGCCTTCTTCGGCATCTAACCGACATAAGAATCAGCATGCCCACTGCCTAAGTTATCACCGCGACCCTCACCTACATCATCCTCCATGTCATCACCCTCCTCATCATTATCCTCATCTCCGCCCAAATCTCGGTCAGGATCCTGACCTGCATCATCCAACCCCATGCCATGGCCCTGCTCCCCACGATCCCCATCTCCACCTAAGTCTTCATCACTATCACGATCCCACAAGTCGTCATCATCACTGCTACCCCCATCTCCGCCAAAGTCGTCATTGCAATTCCGACCTATGTCATCCGACCCCATGCCATCATCCTGCCCACCATGATCCCCATCCCCCCCCAGGTCATCGTAGCGATCCTGACCCGCAACACCCGACCGGGAATCATGATCCCCGTCATCGTTGATCCACCTTGAAAATCTAAGTTGAAACGGGTTTTTGGCAGCAGACGCCTGCAGGTTGTTCATGGTGTGAGATCGGGGAGTCTTCTCTGCCCCAAGGTTAGAATCTTCACGTCGATCAGAATCACCCTTCTTCCTCTTCTTAGATCCATGGGACACAGGTTCTTCGTCCCTCCCTCTCCCTCTCGCC
Source organism: Coprinopsis cinerea okayama7#130 (assembly GCF_000182895.1). NCBI lineage: Eukaryota > Fungi > Basidiomycota > Agaricomycetes > Agaricales > Psathyrellaceae > Coprinopsis > Coprinopsis cinerea. The sequence goes on from NW_003307539.1 coordinate 34,496, forward strand.
GAGTCCTCCTTTCGCACCCTGTTGATGAAAATCTCCATCTCCAGATCACTGTCAGTTGAATCAGTCGACCTGTTTTTTTTTTTCCTGGGAGCCCTGATCTGAAGTTCGCCCCATCTGTCGACATAACACGAAATCTCGAAAGTCTGCTGGTTCGCCTTGGACGGCACTTCCCTAGCCTCCCGCTGACGCTCGTAAAGGTAGTCGAAAACCTGGACACGGGCGGCAACCTTCATGTCCGAAGGCTCCTTGAGCAAATCCAGGCAGTCATCTGGTAAGAACCCAGGCTTGATGAAGGCCCTCTTGTTCTCTTCAAGTTTCGACCAGGGGAACCGTACGTGTTCAGGGCTGTTGTTGGAGGAGCAAGCTGGAATGCGCTCAATCAGGGACCGGTAAATCAAAGGGCGGAAGTGCTCACCGTAGTGGTAGATGAAGAAGGATCGCAAGGCACGAGCATACCAGTCCCCCCGCTGCTCGCCCATCTTCCTGGTATTGGGGTTGGGAAGGAAGGGCTCCCCGTATTCGTTGGTTCTCATCTCCATGATGGGCTTCTTCAGGTTCTTAGTTTTGACCCAATCATCTTCCTCAGCGTCGCTGTCGTCGTTATACAGTTTCCAGACATACGACTTGAAGTCTCTGAACATAGACTCAATCTTCTTCTGCTGGACGTCGATGAAATTGGGACCCCTGCCCAGTTCCTCTGTGAACTCCACTTTGACAGCAGTAGGCTTGCCATCCTCGCCTTTCCATCCTAACAACATGACTGCAACGCCGTTGAGCTGTTTGTCAACAAACTTTGCAAACGAGTAAGCCTTCTTCGTCGCCGCCTTATCTGCCAACCTGCTCAAAGCATGAGCCTTTGAACTTCACAATGGACAAGGTGGTACTCACTTGCTCTGTTGCTCCTCCGGAGGCCCTTGCTTCTTCCACTTCTCCGCGACCGCAGCATAGTGAGCTTTCTCTGTCTCCGGTAATTCTTTGATGAGAAGAGACGCTGCTGCCTGATAATGATTGAAAAACCAGTCATCTTCACCTCCCTTCTTTCCTTTCGTCTTGGGGTTCCGACCTTTCCCCTGCTCCCCATCCACATCATCTACCTCGCCTCTGTCCCAGTCTTCCAAAAATTGGTCGACGTCAACCTCTCCACCAACCATACGATGAGCCAATGCCTTGATCTTCGCCGCGTTTAGCCTCATAAAGACTAGCCGCGAGTTCCACCGGCAATCCCATATCTCTTTGAGTTTCTTCTGAGGACCTGATTGATGCTGAAACCAAAGGCGTACAGCCTGGAGCATCACCTAAGTATTTTCCTTGACCGATCCAAGGACATATTGCTTACCTCTTTCAACCTACGAAATTCCTCCTGGGTCATCTCATTTCCTGACGACTCTTCTATCTCCTTCTGCAAGTGACTGGCCACCTTCTTCACGTACTTGCTCTTTTTTTTTTTCTCTGCGCCAACGTATCCATCGAGCTTCTCGCGGAGGAACGATTGATGGGAAGGTCTGAAGGTGTAGCCTGATTGTTGAACATGTTCTTCGTCTGAACTCGAGTGATAGGTCGACATGGAGGGCGAATTAGCAAGCAATGTAAACTGTGGTGCTGAGGCCCACAACCATCCCTTTATATGTTTTCCAACCGACTTACATTACTTTGCCGGTGTGTCAGCGGGGAGCTTCGCTTTAGCATCATAGTGCGATAAATGCCGATTAAGTTCGATCACATTGGGGCGCTTATCCGATAGGCGCCAAGCAGCTTGGTCAGGCAAAGGCAGCCTGTAGTACAGGTATTCTAGTCGAGCAAAAGGCCTCTAAACGTCAGATCTGAGTTGAAGAATGACCTAGAAGCCTCGGTGCGTGTTTCTGGAAGCAGCCTCTTCCAAACCTATTGAATGGGAGGCAGAACAAGAGTTTTGGTCTGAAACGGGATTTTTATCAAAAAGGATAAATGTGAAACATACAGCCACAGGCTCTCCTCTCCACCTTTCCCTCCTCCCATACCCTTTATACCGCCACAACTCAGGGATCCGGTTCACTTGATGGCGCGCCCAAGGAAATATACTACGGAAAGTGAACGCCAGGAGGCCAGGCGCCTAAAAAACCGAGAGTATTATCAACGGTAGAGTTCATTGGAATTCACAAAAGATGTCTACTGATTTGCATCTGTTGCTTTCCGTTCAGTAACCGAGACAAAATTCTTGCTAGCAGACCGTCGAGGAAGAAAGACCCTGAATTGCTATTAGCCGCCGGTAGACCACGAAAATACCATACTAAAGAAGAGTTGAGGGAGGCGAATCGCCGCGCATCAAGACAGTATTACCATCGGTGGGCTGAAGTTCAGGGCGCCAGTATGAATTGACACTCACATGTAGACTTTTAGAAATCGAAAGGGTCCCATTTGGGTCCTCAGTGGAAGGCCAGAGGTCCTACCCCTCCGTGACATCAGTCGAGACTCCCTTCCAGATTGGCTGGCGCCTGAACTCGTGCCCCAGTATCGCACACTGCAGCAGCTCCAAACGAAATTCCGGTTGATGACATCGGCAAATCGGTACCAGGAGCTCAAGAACATCTCAATTCGATACCTTGAATCCAGGCAAATTCAAGTCATCGACTCAGAGGTCGAAAAATACAACAGTATGTACAAATTGGCGGAAGAACAGGAGGACATAATCTTAAGCGCCGAAGGAAGCGCTCGAGCTCCTCTGTACATTAAGGCTCGGGAAATGACGGCCGAGATTCGGGAGCATGTTCATCTGATTGAGGACATGCTCTCATACGCCTTAGTCGGGTACTCTGAGTTTTCGCGGAAATACTACCGGGAGGAGCTTGATTTCCAGAAGGAGTGGCGTCAGCAAGATCCCACTGCCTATGTGCAGACTGGCCCTGCGCGAAGAACCGAGGACTCTAGAACGATGACTACACCATATCCATACGGGGTTGTGTTCAATAGATAGGCAGCTACATATATAAAGGTGGCGGATTCCTTCTCGTTGTTACCTTCCCCATTCTACCTCTACAATGCCGCCTAAAGGGTACAGCAAGCGACATGTCTGTGAGCGCGACGACCCAGTCAAGTCGTTCAGGGTAAAGATTCATCGTAAAGGACCCGGAACGCCAAAGCTGATACTGGTACCCGACAAGAACCGAACACCATCGTCCAAAAGGTCAGGGGGATCAACATCAAAGTCAGCATCAAAGCGACGTAAAGTGGCGCACTTGGGGGATCCATTGATGGATACCTCATCCGTGGATGACTGGGTGGACGAGGACCTCTTCATACCATTTGACACTACGGAGCTGGGAACCAAGACTGTCAATGTAAGTGCAGACAGAATAGACTATGATTGCTCAACCAGGATCTCTAATGACAGTCACCCAACGATTACATGCGATACTGGCTGGAGCACAAGCAATCCCTTTATTTGGACGAGGTGGTTTCTGCAGAGGTCTGCGCGCTGGTTTGCGCGATATGCAGATTAGACAAGGGAGATATCTGGCGATGCAAAGATTGTCTAGGACGACCTGCTCTCTGTGGGATTTGTTGCAGAACCCAACATTTGGCCAATCCCTTTCACCGAGTCGAGATATGGAAAGGTGAACACTTCAGCCCGTCTTGGCTTTGGAAAACTGGTGTTCAAGTGTCTCTCTGCCGGAGTGGCTCTTGTTGCAACATTGCTAGCGAAGGCTCAAGCTCCCCGCCATCTATCAGCCACGACGACAACGATTGCACCTTTGGGGCCAAGCCGGAGGGATCACACCTCGGAGACTCCAAGACTCTTGTTGTTGTGCACACCAATGGAATCCACCAAATCCCATTTGTGTTCTGCTACTGTGAAGACTCCCCCGACGACGACATCCAGTTGCTGCGAATGGGGTTCTATCCCGCGACACAGAAGGACGTCAAGACCGTCTTCACCTTTGCAGTGATGGACACATACCTTCTAGAGAACCTTGAGTGCTATACGTCCGCGTTTCATTTTTATTCCAAACTGCGACGCCTCACCAACGAAGTGTTTCCAAAACAAGTACCGGTAAGCTTCCATTCAATGTATGTCACGCTATTTCTAAGGAACGTCAAAGAATCGATACAGGGAGGGCCTGAGATGCGGTCGACAATGGAGAAAATTGAAGGAGATGAAGAGATACGGTCTCGCACACACTCGAGCGACCCCTCAGGAGGGAGAGATGGCGCTGTTCTGCGCTGCCTGTCCTCAGCCCGGGATGAATCTCCCTGAGGGATGGGAACATGATGAAGAACAGTGGAAGTACGGGATAACTTTAGCAGCGGATGGGAATTTCAGTCTCCTGCATCGAGAACAAAAGAATACTGACGATGTTTGGCTCAAGAATGGGGAGGGCTATCTGGTGGAACGCACGCGTTATGAGAAGCACCTCAAGGTCACAAGTGAGGAGAGGGAGGTACGTTCTAGGTTCACTTATTCAGCCGTAGTGTACCACTCATCTGGGCCTTTACTTAGATTCCAACGTGTCATGAGCATAGAGCAGTCGAAGACAAGTCAAAAACCACTAAAGGCTGTGACGTCACGGGGGTTGGGGCGTATGCTTGCTCTAGACATGGATGCTTTGTTCCAGGAAGCGTTGTGAACTTCCACCGAGGGGAACGGTCAGTGTCTTCCATTTTTAATCCTCGGTAAATTTACCTCTGATGTCCCCATAGGCAAATGTATATGGACTATGGATTAAGCAATAGCATCAAGACCACGAGCGCGGACAAGATGAAGAGGTTGATCCTTCTCTACGACATTAACTGCCAGTACTCTCGCAATCTCAAAAAGCGATTCGATGCTGGTCCATACCTTTCCCTTCCGTCAGACCTCGAATCCTCACCTTTGGGATTGGCCAGTTTCACGTTCATGGTCATCAAGAGAAGTGTTATGCTAGATACTCCCCCATGTTCATCAAGGGCATTGGTTACACATCGGGGGAGATCCTTGAAGCATTGTGGTCGGTGTTGAACGAGGCCTCTAGACCCACTCAGACCATGTCGCTAGCCCATCGCACTGAGGTCCTAGACGCATTCATCGCCGACAGCAACTGGAAGAAAATGCTCAATCTAAGTAGGTCACATCTCTTCCCTCAGGCCGTTCACCTCCATAGATGCTGACGTCCCCAAGTGGTTTCCATTCCTGCTATGTTCGCGAGATCAGTCCGTGAAATTGCGAGGGCCAGAGAAGCCTTCGAGCTGCTGGACCAGACCGCATCTTCATCCCAAAGGGCTATCTGGCAACATGCGCTGGATAAGGCGCTCAGTAAACGAGTTCATGATGTCGCAGAGATGGACATATTGAACGTTTCTTTAAACAAACGTAAGTTATGTTTGCGGGAACCTGACACTATCTCTCGTGCTGAATGTCTCAGCTCCCTCGCGAGCAAAGGTCCAGCATAAACTCATGGTTGAAGAGCAAAACCAGAATATTGGGGTGGGTGTAACCTCTTGGTTAACGACAGGCTTCAAGATTCAGGAATCGCAGTTGAGTGTCTTCATGTCCAGAAATACATACAGGCCTCTAACTCGTCTCTACTAGACTACAACTGAAGGCTTTCCGCCGTTCCCTTCCCCGTCAGTCCCTTCGCACCGATGCCCAGGAGCTGGAATTGGTGAAGAAGAGGGAGACTCTGCATTCAGAGATATCCTCATTCTGGACCTCCACCCAAATCCTATTTCCAGATGTCAATCTCGACCAGTATCGATATCTCAACCCGCCTGAGAGTGCTGCGGACATTGACGGGGAGGATCAAGATAGCGAGCCCATCCTCTTGGACTATGGAGATAATCCATTTACAGAGGCACCTGACCCAGAGGACGTGGATATACCGCTGCCTTCGTCGTTTGATCGTCTCCCTACCCTGATGAGGAGCGCTGGCCGAAAGGAGATCAAACTGAGGGTTGCCCAAGCCAACGATGCTCTTGAGGCCATTCGGACGGAAATAGGTCACAAGTCCTACCTTTTCCGCTCAAACATCCGACTCGCAGATGGCAAGAAGCAGAAAACTAGGGGGTATGCCGCCGTAAAAGCCGCCAACCAAGCAATTCGATTATCTATGCGCGTCTATGAACAGGCGCGTTGGGCCTTGCAACGGCTTGGGGCGAACACGGATATACTCGGGCGGTTTAAACCTCTTGTTAAGGAGGACACCAGAGCTATAACGGCAATCTACAGACCCAACGAGCCTGGGCAGACCAAGAGCTGTTTGTCATGGATCTGGGGAGTCGATGTTCAGGGTGACTCTGTGAATTCGCCATATCTCCAAGAACGTATGTACATTATGTCCTCTCAACTTAGGAACCTTACTGATAAAAGGTGTAGTATATCGCGTTAACTGGCTACGCTCCCGCTGCAGGCTCGACAGATGGGAGGAAGAACACAAGTTGTTGAAGGCAGAAATGGATTGGGTGTGTCGGTTCTTCGACACCAAAGCCGATGTCTGTCTTGGTTGGGCTCAACTGACGGAGGGAAAGCCAGGCCATCAAGCGTATGCTCACAGGCAAGCTGAAACATGGAGGCTACTAGCGGCTGACGCGCGCTCGGCATTTGAGAAGTCAAAAAAAGAGGTAGAGAATATCGTTTCTGGAGACGTCGACGACTTTTCGTGATTATCCTTCCTCTTGTTATGTGTGCACCCTACCTGTTTCTTTATCTTGAAATCTCTTTCTCTCCATAGTGCATTCCCTTTCTCTCGATCGTGCTCTTTGAACTCACAATCTAGGTGCTTCCCACCCATTCCCACGACCGTGTGAAGCCCTAGATTTGGTTCACATCTCGGCAGCAATGGCCTTGGTCTCCTGCTCTCGGCGCGATCTATTGCTGCTGGAGGCCACAAGGTCATCCTCATAACTGCATCCTTCTCCATTAGCATGATGCCCCCAAACCTTAAGACCGCGAGACGTGTGTTGATGTTGGACGATCAGCAATCCTCCGTCCCTCCACCTTCATTTTATCATGTCCCAAGCAGAACTAAAACTTCTCTTTCCATTCTCCCCTCTCATCAAGAACTTTACCTCGGATGATTTTCGTTCAGCTTTGGAGTATCTTTCCATGCGTCTGTTATGCTCGATCCACGAGTTCGTCCATCGCCGGGCAGGGATGACAACTCAGGAGGCAGATGAGTTCAGCAGATGTATCTCGAACGAGCTGGTAGGTTGATTTTTGGCAACTCGGAGTTCTCCTATTCACAAAAGCTCTCTATTACTCTCTAGGCCCAATCCACCATCCTCATCGGCTGTGCCGTGTTGCGATTTCCATCACTTCGGCTTGCGCCACGCTCGCTCTATCGACTGTTCGCTCTCTTTCTGCATTTTGACGAACCTGATCTGGACCACCTAGACGCCTGTCTGGTTGACTGGGATCCGGACATGGACAGCCTTGTAGGTACTAATGTCCGAACATCGTGGTGGATGCTCGGTCAATGCCCGCGCCAGTTCCCGTTGGAAGATCTTTTGGGCTCTTGGAAGGATTTGCCCGGCTATCAACCTCCTCTTCACACTCGGGAGATCGACGATGACGCCTCGTTCTTGATGCCATCTCGCCTTTCCGCGCTTGAAACCCAAATCCAGCTTTTCTTGGAATGCGTGGACGCCGAACTGGAGGCTCAGGATCGGGAGACCATGCGCATTTCGGATCTGAGCGCTTCTGTTGAGGAAAGTTGGCTGCCTCACGAGATCGAAGGTGCGTGCCACCATTGAAATACGACGGTGATGGTGTTTATGAAGGGAACAGGCGGCCCCAACGCGGACCTTGGAGAGGGGATTTCACCCATCATGGACATCTCGTCTCCAAGCACTGACCTCCTGCCACGAATTCTCGCTTACAACGTTGAGCGCGTGCGCAATTCTTTGAACTGGGCGTGCAGAGTTCAGCTGTCTGACGACCAGCAAACACTCGTCTCTAGTTGTGTGCGGTTGGAAGTGGTAAGGTTAAGTTTTATCTCTTTCCTTCTCAATGTTGACGATGACGATCATCGACAATCATCTAGGAAGAGATGCTCCGCGTTGTTGCGATAGCCCACGCGTCTTCAGGTCTGCCCTGTAACCCTGACCTATATGAAGCCATCGCAAAGTTGGTATTCTCATCAAACATCACATACAACATGGTGTTTGATGGATCTCTTCGACTGGCTCTGGGGCACCCGCGCCATGCGCTTCAACCCCCGTGGGTACCGTCGGTGTTGAACTGCAAAATGCCAGAGGGAATGAGGCTGGACTTTTTAGGTGCCAGACGCATTGTGGTGACATGGTATCCCGCTAGTGAATGGTCTTATGCGATGCGCAGGCTCCACCGGAACAAGCTACACTACCGATGGAACGTCATCAACAAGGTAATCACAGCGATGGATGATGACCTGCTAGCCCGGCGGGAAAGGATTGACACCCTCACCGCCGTGGCTACCGAAATCAGTACATTGCTCAGATCAAAGGAAAATTAGATAAGGCTTCGTTTGACCATAAATTGCATGGATTTCTAGACCTTATACAGACACCTTTGAGCAGCTGTTCCCTGCCTCCTTAGTCAATGAACTTCGAAAAACCTCCTCTCCCTGCTGGTCCCAGCAGGCTGCTCCTTCCTCTGGCGCTCTACCTTCAAGAACTCCTGCGCTTCAAAAACGATCCCACTGCCCCCAGACCAATTCCTCCAAAGGAACTCGATCTCGGCCTTCAATCTGAATGCGAAGTAATTGCCGACGTCACATTCGCGGCTTTTAGGAATCCCAGTGCGTCTGTCTTTGGCTCAGAGTGTCCCAAAGCTGACTTTGATAACCCAGAGCAGGTCAAATGGTCGCTGACCGAGTATACCAAGGCTTCCAAGGGAGGGAAAAAAATAGCCGCTCCCGACCGGGAAAACACTCTTCGCGACAAATTTCCAGGCGTTTCAAGCGTAAAGCCTGATGGAAAATTGGAAATCATAGATGAGCCTTTTTGTGTGCGCGACGCCAAAGAAGTGGTTTTGGCGTGGTATCTCCCAGGCGTAATCACGGTTGAACGTCAGGTTGCGCAGCATCTGATTGGCCTGTAAATACTCGATGCTTATTTTTCGACCTAGGATGAGATATCTTACGCTATCGAATGGCTTTCGACCACCCCAAACCCACCTGCGCTCGTGATTGACACCGATGCAAGTCAAAAAAACTTTCGGGCACACCCCTCCCTCTTCTCTCAATCTCAGTCGGGGACCTTTAGGAGTGGCGTGGCAACGTACGCCTCTGCCTGGCCCATGCAAGGTCATCTCGTAAGTCGATCTCGAGCTTCTGCAATTCCAATCCTGACCTTGAATAGGACGGTCCATTTGACCCTTCAGCCAGTTTCAAGAATCCAAAGCAAGGGGGCCTTGACTTCATCAAACTCATATCTCAGAGTCTAGCCGTTTTGGGCGGCATCTTGGCCCTAGTCCACCCCGCCCTGTTCCAGGCTGGATTGGACGCTCTCGCCAACCTCGGATCTGGTCACATCGATAACGTGGAAAATCGCAAGTTATTGAAATCTGTCCTCAGGCACTGGAGCACGCCCTTTACAGCCATATCGGTCATTGTCAATCGCGAATCTCCCTTCCACACCGACGCAGGCAGTCATCCAAGTAGTTACGACATGCTATATGCTGGAGGGTCGTATCGCGGCGGGGTATTGGAGATTAAAGGCATCGACGTGCGGGTGATGTATGAACCAGGCACTGTGGTGCTCTTTCCAGCTGGAGTATTTCCCCATGGTGTTCCTTCGGTGCACGGGGATCGCTTCTGCATTGCTCACTTCTTTCGGCATAGTGTTCTGGAACAGGTTCCCTACTTTAGGCCTCCCGCCCTCCCCAAGTTTGTTCACCTCAGTGATATTTACTTTAACGGGTTCCCCGGTGTCTGATCAAAATGGATGTAGCTTGTGAATTCTGACATAAAGAGACTGTCTGCTCTGAGTGACCCACTAAAACCCCAAAGCAATTGAGCCCCTTCGCATCCATGGAAAGCTCACTCGATATAGAAAAAAACAGTCTCTACCAAGAACTCCGCACAGGTAAGACAGCTCCCTCCCTACAGAGCGCTCGCCATTTACCATGTCCTTCTTTCTGAACCCGTTCCAGAGCATCGATTAAAATCCTTTAATCTTCGCCTGGCATTCTACGAAGCGGACGACCTGAGAAGACGTCTGGACGATCTGGCATCGGAGGCCATAGACCCAAGTGACTCCGACAGTATAAGGGAACTGATCCCCAACGTGGAGAAGTTGATCAACATCATTCTTGACATTCAAGGCAGCAATCGACGTTGCAAGCGTCAGCTTCGAACCATTCAAAAAGACCGTTAGCATGTTGTAGTCTTCCTGCTCGTCTACCAATGATATCGCATTCCTCTTATCATTCGCTCCCCGGAGACTGGGAGACTGGCAATCTTAGCTGTGATTTATGCTGACAATGGCCGTGGACCGTGGAAGTGAGGAAGCGCCCATATAGGGTCGGAGTTTGAATCATTCATACAAAAGCGTGCAGGACTCTTCGCAGGTACTGCCCATCCATCACGACTGCTACCCTCTCAGGTAAGATGGCTCTTTTGACCTTGATACATGATTGCCGTGAAAGCTGAAGGTTTGCAAGCCCAGTATGTTCAAGCGACCTCGACAGCGGAACGACGCAGCCGTAACTACTGTCACTACGAACAACAAGGTCCGTGTTGTGGTGCGTACTGAGATCGAGTACCCACCAAGTCCAACTGGCAACGAGACAAATGAGCTATGCAAGCGCGTGCTTGATGTCATAGCAGTTGGTAAGACTAGCGTACAAAGGGAAGCAGAGCTAAACTGACCCTTTCACAGATCAGAAAAGGCTGGAAAGTGAAATAAACAAGGCGGTGTCTGTCTTGATGCAGCTAGACGAGGCGTGGTGCGAGTTAGAGGATAAGCTGGAGGAGGTCCATGGAGATGCGTTTGTCGAACGATTGGCGTCCTATCCTACGCACATGGACGAGGCCGTTACGGCACTGAAAGATGTAATCCGTGGTCTGAAAAGGATGGTCATGACCAATGGAGAGTGGATATCTCTCAGCCGCGATCGCATCGACTCGCGGAAGGAGAGGGATGTGAGCGATGTTGAATCCACGGAATCGGACGGCGGCCTGGCAGATGGATGAGTAGAGAGAACGTAGGCACATTCTTTTGGGCAATACATCCATCTTCCCATGTTTCTGTGTCTATGTCCGCGCTTCCGTGAGCCTGAGAGTCGGGATTTAGCTGGCAGACATACTCTCCCACAGTTCCCAAGGCTTTAACCCATTTGGCATGCACCTAATCCTACAAAGACGAGAACAAACGGGAGTCTGAACGCAGACGTCTCCCTCGCTTGGCATCCCTCATATCATAGGCTTCACTAAACCACTTACAATGAGTGGGTTCTTTCAAGTTTCCATGCCTGGACACTGGATCACTGACGGCCGAGGTGCAGGCTCTGGAAAGCGTCAAGCGCCCCGCCCATTCTACGATCACAGCTGCGACGACGCGCAATCAGACCACAGTGAGACTCCGATTTCGCTTCGAAGGGCAAGAAGTTTGGTCGGTGGGTATCTGAATACAGCTCCTCTACCGCAACTCCGTTGACATGAATGTCTAGTCCCTGCCAAAAGGCGTCGAGTCGCCGTCTCAGAGAGACTGACGGCTCGCAAACAAAATGTTGATGTAGCACTGATGGAGCGAATTCACAATCGATTAGCCAAAGGTGAGATCACGATGCTGGTCCGGGAATAGGTTGCCCCATTGACGCGTCAAGATGTCTCAGATCAGAAACGTAGTGTTGATCGTGTTGAGGAGGCGTCGCTGGCATGTGCGCTCCTTTGGGCATACTGGGCATCTCTAGAAAAAGACCTGAAGACCAAATTTGGCGCAAAATCTGTCTCGGAGACGTCTCTGCCTGTTGTTAAGGAGCAGGTGGAGAAACTGAGGGGGCTCCTCGCCGACCTTCGCTCTAGCGTAGGCAAGGCGTCAGCTTGGATTGATCTCGCTCAGGAGTCCGCAGCCGCCTTGGCCGACGACGATGACGGCCTGGAATATGTAGACCCGTAGTTGGTATATGTCTGTAAGGTGAACCCATTTGACCGAGTTTATAAATTCCCTATGTGACTTGAGCTTTTTCTCTATCTTGATGTCATCCTTCCAAGCTCTCAGTTCCGGGAGTCCACAACAATCGCTGATGACATAGGTCATTGGTGTAGGTGTGTATCTATTTTAAGGAGCTCAAGTGCAGCCTTGAGCCTGCGAGCCATGGGTTCTGTGTCAATGGCCCTGTGTTCGTCGCGATGGATTAACCCAGCCCCAAGTCCTTCAATAGCCATCAGAATCTCAGCTGTAACCCATTCTCGACTTTCAAGTTCTGACCCCAATCCCTCCAGCTGCGGTATCCAGGCTTCGACTTCCTGTCGAGAGACACTGTACTGAGCCATGGCGCGTGTGATGGCCTCTTCTCGCCGTTGTGAGAACAAAGGTAATAGGCCGCTTAAAACTCTGATCTTCCCCACTCGCAATGAAACGGTGGATGAAAGTGATTGAACGAGATTGACGTGGACTTGTATGCTCCTACGAGCTTCAGAGACCAGCTCCATGGCTTCTCTTGTTAGCTGATTATCGTCGTTATCTAGTTCCCCATCCTCCAGGAAAACTAGAAACTTTGTATATTTCGCAATGCCTTTTTCCAAATCTTTGGTCATTCAGTATTGGGCATTCGGCTATGATTAGATGTACACACCTTGAATGGTGGAGAGGGCCTCAACAATTTTCGTCAGTTCTTGAGCAACTGTAACGTACTCTGCGCAAATAGGCGGTAGCATTGTTGAAGGGCTGACGTTCACTGTTTTGCTATGCTGGGACTGCTCAGGTGTGGGTGATGGGGGGTTAATTTTTGGGCGAAATGTGGTGCGAGTTAGAGGATAAGCTGGAGGAGGTCCATGGAGATGCGTTTGTCGAACGATTGGCGTCCTATCCTACGCACATGGACGAGGCCGTTACGGCACTGAAAGATGTAATCCGTGGTCTGAAAAGGATGGTCATGACCAATGGAGAGTGGATATCTCTCAGCCGCGATCGCATCGACTCGCGGAAGGAGAGGGATGTGAGCGATGTTGAATCCACGGAATCGGACGGCGGCCTGGCAGATGGATGAGTAGAGAGAACGTAGGCACATTCTTTTGGGCAATACATCCATCTTCCCATGTTTCTGTGTCTATGTCCGCGCTTCCGTGAGCCTGAGAGTCGGGATTTAGCTGGCAGACATACTCTCCCACAGTTCCCAAGGCTTTAACCCATTTGGCATGCACCTAATCCTACAAAGACGAGAACAAACGGGAGTCTGAACGCAGACGTCTCCCTCGCTTGGCATCCCTCATATCATAGGCTTCACTAAACCACTTACAATGAGTGGGTTCTTTCAAGTTTCCATGCCTGGACACTGGATCACTGACGGCCGAGGTGCAGGCTCTGGAAAGCGTCAAGCGCCCCGCCCATTCTACGATCACAGCTGCGACGACGCGCAATCAGACCACAGTGAGACTCCGATTTCGCTTCGAAGGGCAAGAAGTTTGGTCGGTGGGTATCTGAATACAGCTCCTCTACCGCAACTCCGTTGACATGAATGTCTAGTCCCTGCCAAAAGGCGTCGAGTCGCCGTCTCAGAGAGACTGACGGCTCGCAAACAAAATGTTGATGTAGCACTGATGGAGCGAATTCACAATCGATTAGCCAAAGGTGAGATCACGATGCTGGTCCGGGAATAGGTTGCCCCATTGACGCGTCAAGATGTCTCAGATCAGAAACGTAGTGTTGATCGTGTTGAGGAGGCGTCGCTGGCATGTGCGCTCCTTTGGGCATACTGGGCATCTCTAGAAAAAGACCTGAAGACCAAATTTGGCGCAAAATCTGTCTCGGAGACGTCTCTGCCTGTTGTTAAGGAGCAGGTGGAGAAACTGAGGGGGCTCCTCGCCGACCTTCGCTCTAGCGTAGGCAAGGCGTCAGCTTGGATTGATCTCGCTCAGGAGTCCGCAGCCGCCTTGGCCGACGACGATGACGGCCTGGAATATGTAGACCCGTAGTTGGTATATGTCTGTAAGGTGAACCCATTTGACCGAGTTTATAAATTCCCTATGTGACTTGAGCTTTTTCTCTATCTTGATGTCATCCTTCCAAGCTCTCAGTTCCGGGAGTCCACAACAATCGCTGATGACATAGGTCATTGGTGTAGGTGTGTATCTATTTTAAGGAGCTCAAGTGCAGCCTTGAGCCTGCGAGCCATGGGTTCTGTGTCAATGGCCCTGTGTTCGTCGCGATGGATTAACCCAGCCCCAAGTCCTTCAATAGCCATCAGAATCTCAGCTGTAACCCATTCTCGACTTTCAAGTTCTGACCCCAATCCCTCCAGCTGCGGTATCCAGGCTTCGACTTCCTGTCGAGAGACACTGTACTGAGCCATGGCGCGTGTGATGGCCTCTTCTCGCCGTTGTGAGAACAAAGGTAATAGGCCGCTTAAAACTCTGATCTTCCCCACTCGCAATGAAACGGTGGATGAAAGTGATTGAACGAGATTGACGTGGACTTGTATGCTCCTACGAGCTTCAGAGACCAGCTCCATGGCTTCTCTTGTTAGCTGATTATCGTCGTTATCTAGTTCCCCATCCTCCAGGAAAACTAGAAACTTTGTATATTTCGCAATGCCTTTTTCCAACTCTTTGGTCATTCAGTATTGGGCATTCGGCTATGATTAGATGTACACACCTTGAATGGTGGAGAGGGCCTCAACAATTTTCGTCAGTTCTTGAGCAACTGTAACGTACTCTGCGCAAATAGGCGGTAGCATTGTTGAAGGGCTGACGTTCAACTGTTTTGCTATGCTGGGACTGCGAGGGGTGGTGGGGTTGATGGCCGGGTGAGTTTTGGGCGGAAATTCAGCCCATCTCCCATATATAATCCCCACCGTCTGGGGTCAAACATTCGCTAGTGATTATTGGGGAGATCTTGTGTTCGCGCGATCTGGATCGCTACAGAGCGTCATGATGGCGGATGAGATGCTTCATCCCCGAAGAGCCCAATGTTCATTGGAAGTGGGATGGATGGACAACAGAGAAATTCACATCAACTAGCTCTACGCGATCAAGCTGCTCAATCACCTCCTCCTCATCCATGCGGTCAACGGTATCTTCCGGGGCTGCTTGGAACGTGGATCCTTCAGGGGAGAAAGAATGAGATGATTCCAGAGAGTGAAAGTGTGATAGGACTTACCGCTGTTGTCCCAGCTGCTCGTCATCGGACCCAACGGTGATCCCCAACCGGTTCCTGGACCCCAAGGAGACTTTGGCGATTGAGGAGGAGTTCGGACCAGCTTACGCCTGAGACCCTCTGGGAGTCGATCGCAAGAGGACTTGAAGACGTCCATGGCCTCCATCGCGCTCCTCATTTCTGTCTCGGCCGACAACATCCTTTCCTCCATAATCTTGTAGGACTCTACGAAGGGTAGCATCCTTTGGTCGTCCCACGGATGGATGGCAATCTTGTGAAAATGCCATGGGGCCCAGAGCTCCTGATCTTCGTGAGACCAGGCGTCGAGGAGGTCTGAAACAGAGAGGTTCTGGGGTGCAATGGTTCCTTCGCCGGGGATCCACCAGGTAGCGATTTGAGGAGTAGGGGAGTCTTTGGGGGGTGGGTACTGGGGGAGAAGCCTCCAGCGCTACATCTGGAATGGAGTCAATTCTTCCTTCCAGAAGAAGGCGATTACATTGGAGGAGGAAGGTGGGGGGGATCAGATCGTCAGGGAGGCGCAATGACAGAGAGCCGTAGAGAATAAGGGCTTGATTCTACGCCAATTATCAGTGACCAATCCTCAACGACATTGCTCAAACTCACCAAGTCGACCTTAAACTGCCGCCAACAGGCGTCAAACAAGCCATCTACGCGATCGATTTCTTCACGGCAAGCATCGAGGCAGAAAGCACACGAGCGCAGGCGCGAGGAAATGTAGTTGAGGAGACGCTGAGCCTGGGGGATAGAAAGGTCTTTGAGAACCGTAATGGGAGCGGATTCCAGGAGCATTTGGGGAGGCAGCTGCGTTGGTCAGTAGGGGTATGATTGCGATGACTTCCAACTGTCCTTGACATTTGTATAAGGCTCGTAATCCCATTTGGTAAATCCCGCCTGCGTCGGCTCGCGGAAGTAGTCTGTGCAGGGAAATGGCGGAGATGATGAAGGCGATGATTTACTATCACTAACGATGGTGGTTAATGATGTTGTAGAGATGCTCCATGTCCCTTGTTCAAATTGCTCACCTGAAGCGCTCATCTGCTATGTGACATGATGTTGTGAGGACCTGGTCAGTGGGTATGGTTGGGTTCAACCGCATCGTCCCTCATGTGTCACGCGCCGCCGCGGTTCTAGATTATCTTATCTTAATTGTACTCTCTTACAGCCTGGGACATGAGGAGAGGCTCAGCGCTCGCCGCTCATGGGTGGATGGAAAAAGGGGTACGCATCACATGGGATTCAACATCTAGCAACAAAAAATACATTATACATTGGGGACCTCCTAGTCACTGTCAGATGGGATCCCGCCCAGAGAAGCGCAGTCGGAATCGGCGGAATCCCACAGGCATTCGCCTCCAATCTCCTGTTCGACAACCTTGATGGCATCGTTGACCTTGTCCGAGTTGTCGCGATCGTCGGCGTTGAGGATGTCGTCGATAGTGGAGAGGGTGTTGCTGAGTTGTTGGAGGCGACTGACAACGCTCCTGTATTTCAAGCGGGCGATAGCGGCATCTAGAAGACAATAGTAAACAAAGTAAGAAACAGCGAATGTAAAGAAAAGTAGGTTACTCACGTCCAGCAGCGCGAGCCGCAAGTTGGCGGTCTCGGCGTCGTTGCTCGATCATTGGAAAGACTGCGCAATCCCATTAGAATAATTTCCGGGCGGTAGTTAATCTGGTACTTACGGCTGCGGTGAATGGTCGCTTGTTTCTTGGATGGTTTCAATGAGGTCTTCGATCGCGGTCCAGGACGGGGGAGACGGGTGGGTGCCTTCCCAGCGGTGCTTTTGGATCGTGGTGCTGGGCGGGGGAGATCGGTGGAAGGAGATGGGCTGCCCGCGTCAGACTGAGGTGAGACCTTGAGGACAGAGTTAGTGGTGAATGGATGCATAGCCGTGGCGTACAAACCTCGATCTTGTCTTCGTCTGCAGGAATATGGCCAACACGATCACTGGCCAACGTTGCGCTTCTTTCGACCTGCCAAAGAAGATGAGTTATGTGTGATCGAGTGATATGAGCCAACGTACCTCGTGTGGATCTAGGTAGAGCACTGGGTCGGGGGTCTGGGATGTTTTGGTGGTCATTTTAGAGCAGCTGTATGACCAATGTGCGTGGAAGGTAGTCCAAATTTCTGGACTACCCAGCTGGGACATTCATCATTTGTAGATCATGCCCAAGGCGCAATGTCCCAGCTGGGTAGTCCAAATTTCTAGGCTACTCAGCTGGGACATCCGACATGGACATGGATTACGCTCAAGTCATATGTCCCAGCTGGGCAGTCCGGATCATGCCCATGAGGAACCGGATTAGGCCCATGGCAATTCATCATTTGTAGATCACGCTCAAGGCGCGTGTCCCAGCTGGGTAGCTCATCATTTGTAGATCACACCCCGCTGGGACACTCGACATGGACGTGATCCACCAATGACAAATGTCCCAGCTGGGTAGCCTAAATTTCTAGGCTACCCAGCTGGGACATTTGTCATTGGTGGATCACGTCCATGTCGAGTGTCCCAGCGGGGTGTGATCTACAAATGATGAGCTACCCAGCTGGGACACGCGCCTTGAGCCGTGATCTACAAATGATGAATTGCCATGGGCCTAATCCGGTTCCTCATGGGCATGATCCGGACTGCCCAGCTGGGACATATGACTTGAGCGTAATCCATGTCCATGTCGGAATGTCCCAGCTGAGTAGCCTAGAAATTTGGACTACCCAGCTGGGACATTGCGCCTTGGGCATGATCTACAAATGATGAATGTCCCAGCTGGGTAGTCCAGAAATTTGGACTACCCAGCTGGGACATTGGTCATACACGTGATCTACCAGCCCAAATACAATGTTCCAGTTGGCCTGTGAGCTTGAACAACTAACCTATTCCTGCAAGTTCAGCATTGGCACCAGTGGATTAACCCAATGTTCCAGCTGGGCGGCAAGCTTGGGCAACAACCAACTTCTGGGAGTTCCACATTGTTTGGGCAGCCCGGCTGGGACATCAAAACAGTACATTATGTGGTAGGCAGCTGCGACATGGATACAATGTTTTTATTAAATCCAGCTGGTCCCGCTAGAGCATCGGAATAGGGTATTTTGAATTCACTCTGGTACATCTCTATTATCTCCTAGGTACTGAGTGCCCTGGATCCTCTCTGTCTGCGATAGCGACAGGCCTCTTGAACTTGATTCCAGAACCAGAACTTCGATCCAGAACTCCAGAACTCCAAAACTCCAGAACGACTGTTGGCAACGATAAGTCCTCGTTGCCCGAAGTCGTAACAAAAGGGTTGTCGTCCCCTTCGCTATCCACCTGCACGTCATCGTCATCGTCTTCAGGGGAGTCCGTTTCCACTGCTTCAATTGGCGGCCCGTCGTACTTCAGGGAGTCGAAGTCAGCATCTGGGAAGAGGGTAGCGGCTGCCGCATAGAAGGACTCGATGTCAACGTGAAGCTGTTCTCGCCGTTTGGAGACCTCTAGTGTTTGGGCATCGGTCTTCTCTTTGGGGAGCGCCCGGATATATTCCTTGAGGTAGATCCTGACAGACGAGACCTCAGTACTCGGTAACAGTGTAAAGAGCCATAACCTACTGTTTCTGCTGAATGGCAATTCCCAAGGCGATCCACGACGTTGTTCCGACCCCCTTGTTCCTGCGCTGCTCCTTCTCCATCATAGTGCTTTGCGTTTTCGAGAACGTTGGAGCTGTGGGGCGCTTCATACTCTTTGGGTATTGCGATGCTAGCCATGTACATACCTTTCTCTATTTTTGCATTTAGGATATCCATTGCTGCGACGTTCCCCGACTCTCTCTTTTCGTTAGCCTCTCTAAGTTGCCGAGACCATAGTTCCCTCTGAGACACTGTAGCCGTTTGGTCGAGTAAGTCGAAGTCCTCTTGAGCTCTGGTCAGCTCAAGTCGACTGTTAGTCCAGTTCTTGGATATAGTAGGCACTGTTTGAAAACCAACCCCGTCACCTCTCGTTGATTAGGTGCGACGATCGTAAGGGCTCACCGAGATTTATCATCTTCTTCCAGTTGCTGTCGCCGAAGATTGCATCCAGTGTCTCCATACGATGCGCCAACGTCATCGTAGAGGTCGCCCTCGCAACTTCGTTCACGACGGCCCATAGCGACTCCAAGATTTCTCCCGAGGCCACTCCAGCACCCTTGATAAATGTCAAAGAGTATCGAGCATTACACCCGTCGAGATGTCCGTGAACGTGGAATAGCCCAATACCGAAAACCAATACCAGCCCGTTGGGAAGCTCGAGATACCTGCCGTCTTTGATCCTTTGGTGCAGGTTTTTGCTGTATTGGCAATTGATATCGTAGGCGAGGATGGCTCGCGTGATTCCGTCCATGTTGGATAGTCTGAGCGCTTGACAGAGCGCCCAGTCCATGTTCATTTGTCTGAAGGATCGGGGATTCAGCACAGGCGCTTAAGCGGCGAGGGACAACAAATTACTGCACTTACCGCTCGCCTTTCTGGAAGTCTACGACGCTACCCGGGGCGAATGCACCATGTCGCATGCATGCCACTGCCCCAACCCCTGTTGCGTCGCATCCCTTGTGAACTTTGGACTTATCGGCGACGGCCCTGTGTTCGTGGCAAGTCGGGGTCTATCAATTAAGGTTGGTCGAAGTTACAAGTGATTAAACGAAATTTATATGACTTACCTCCTTCGCCTCTGTTGAGACTTTGAGGTGTCTCGCATACGCCGCTGTCTCGGTCATAAATCCCTCCCCGTTTTTCAAATACACCAAACTCTCATCATCATCGTCACCCCTTCCCTTTCGATGCACACAAGTGAAGTTGCCATCGGCCACAAAACTGCGCGTGTACTTCCAGGCGTCCTCGTCTCTCTCCCATCCTTCCTGTAGGTTAACACCCGGCTGAGGGCAGGCTGCACAAAATAAGGCGAGATCACCCTCTCCAGGCTCGAGTCCAGTATGGCCAAACCCATGTCGTTTCAGATCCTTGAGTTTTCTCCACTGACAGCCTGCGCGTCTAAGCTCTCTCGCGCGATCCTAAGGCCAATTATTACCTCAAACCTGGAAGCAACTAATGGCGACTTACGGGTACGACATGGGGGAAAGGTTCATTTGTGAGCCTTCGCAGTTTCGAATAGAAGTGGTGCGTTGAGGTGAAGGTCTCGACGGCGTCAAGCAGATATTCGTCGAGGAGAGAGAAGGTGAATACAGTGCGCGTTTCTTTTGTCGTAGAGGGATAGAAACCGTGTCTTAAAAGTTGATATTCGTCCTCTTGAGCGTCGAAGCAGTGACAGAAGTGAAAGGGCAAATGATGGACTCCATTAGTATGGATTATGACAAGAACCCGCATTCCGTGGAGGCTCCGCTTCTCCGGTTTGGCGCCAAAGGTAAAGTCGTCGTGGTCGATCCAGTCCGAATTCTCCTCTAGATTATCAGTCGCATCCATGGCCATGAGGTCATATGGTTCGCAGACCATCTTGGGACACAGATTCACGTAGACGCCACAGATCCAGAGCCAGGAGGGAGAGAAGAACGACCCTTCGTTTCTTTCAACTCTGTGGAACGGGTTGCGTGCGTGCGCATGCCGGCAGCAAGCTTCGCAGAACACCGGTAACCCTGAGCAGTCTTTGCATCTCCACCACGATGAAGAAGAGACACAACCGCAGTCAACGCACGCGAGATCCTCCTTAGGAAACTCGCGTGATAGAAGCTCGTCCAGGTACAGAGATTGTTTCGGGAACCACTCGGCCATATAATCGTTGGAATTCTGCGAAGAGTTAGTTACGGGCGCCTAATTGATGACTCTAATAAATCCGTGCCTTCGACTGATTTTTTGGCTGCGAGAAATCATCCGCAGAGAAGCGATACTCGACAGCTTCGTGGTCGAAGATGCGGCCATGGCTCTTCCGAGGGGTGGAAATACGCGGGGTCGGCTGCCTGAGGTTTTTTTTGGGGGAGGGTGTCCTTCGGGCAGGGAAGAACTTCACCTTGCTGGACCGTTTCGTAGAGACCACCCGCCCATGTAACGCCTTTACCCCGAAAGGGGGAGGTGGCTCAACCTTGCGCTTGGAGATCGTCATGCGTGTGGGGGAAGAGGAGGAGGACAAAGTGATAAGTTGAACATTTCCTTTCCTGCCATAGCATCGAGATCAGGATCGCCGATCATATCCCCGGTTGTACCATCAGTGGCTATGCGGGTCCTCAATATAGATAAGGATTGCAGGGTACCTCCGAGTCGTCGCGTCGTTTTTTCCCTGCTCTGCATCCCTTTCTGCTCAGTCAACTGATACGCGATGTCTCCCTCCACCAACGACTTTCCCACCACTTTCGTCTTGCAACCCTCTCAGGTCTCGTGGCTTAAGACGAAGGTCGATGAGTATCGAGGGGTCAAGGGTTCTGCGAAGAGGAAGGCCTTCGCTAGGAGGATCTCGCAGCAGTTGAGGAACGAGATGAACTCCATCTCAGGGTCCAACATGTCTCAAGCGCGGGAGGAGGCGCTGAACATGGTGAGTGGCGCGATTATATTTGGCGGTCATCGAATTCACTTGCGTCTAGGCTGTACAGAAGTGGTTTGAGAGCCACAAACTCGACAAGCACACCACACCCCGGAATTACAGCACCAATTGGCACCCTCACCTCGTTTTGAAATACCGTCGAACCCGTGCGATATCACACCTCGCAAATCTCATCCTACACGACAGACCCCTCCCCGACCTCCGCAGACTTATCGAGGATGAAGACACGGTGATTCGCGAGGCAGAGCACATGGACGAGCTCGTAGTGGAATGGGAGAACGAAGAGGAGGACGAGGACGAGGACAGCGACGTCGACGATGATGGAGAAGGTGGTGAAAGTGCCGTGAGTCGACCTCACGCTGCGTCACCGGCCCAAACAACCAACCGTACGGCCTCGCCTTTCGTGAAGTTCTCGCAGGCTACGAAGATGATTTGGGAGGCGATGACCCCGGCAGAGCAGTCGTTCTACGAGCGTCTAGCTGAGCAATGGAAATTGGAAGGCCCTCCGCGTTCAGAGCAGCGCAGGTACGCACATAACTCGATTGCGGAGGTTATCAGTGGCTGACACCCACTCAGGCTTGCCGAGAAGAAGCTGACGGAACGGTGCAAGCAGTTCGCTACCTCACTCTACAACGACATGAACGCGCGAGTCTTTTTTTTTCTCGGCTATGAGGATACTAAAGCGGAGCGCCTGGGTGTCACGTTGGAGTACAACCAAGAGCTTACCGGGAAGAAACCTTTTCAGAAGATGTACGAGCAAGAACTGGAGAAGTCGGGTGCCCTCGATCGGTGGTGCGAGTACGTTGGTCTATCGATGGCCGACGAAACCGAAGTTAATCCCGCCGCAGCGACCCGGAAGGCCACCCCGAACCAGAAGGCCAAGCCTCTTCTTCCCATGAAGGTGGACAAGTACGGCCGACCCATCCTCCCTCCCCTCTCTGAGAAGCCTGTAGGTTATCAGAAGGCTCTCTGGATTATTGATATCCTTCGCAGCTACTTCACTCGGCACTGGGGTACGTAAATGTTAACTTCTCGCACCTTCTCCTCTGATCGAGCTCGTATTCCAGTGCTCGCGCTCGGGGAGAAAGCCCTGCCCCCAAACATCCCAGAAGACTTCGATCGCTCAAGTGTTCACTGGAGCGACGTTCACGCCAAGCCTCAAGCATGCATCTCAGAAAAATACCTCCCCAGCGACATCCTCAAAAAATTCCACGACCCGTCTCAAATGCCTGCCCGCCTCCGCCGTCGCACATACACTTGGATCCTGGAACGTCAGGCTGATCCGAAGGTCAAGACTGTCTTCGAGTTCAAGGCGATCCCCGTCAAGAGGAGGGATCACAACAATCGCGAGATCGTCGTTTACCAGCCCAGCAAGATGAGGCTCGAGATTGTCGACTTTGACCAATCTGACAGTGATGACCCAGAGTCCACTGCCGCCTCTTCCACCTCTGCAGCCTCGAGCAGCGATGTCGGTACGTGCTGTGGTGCCCGTTTCCTCAAGGGTTTTGGCTCATGTGCACCAACCTGAATCATCCTGCCAGAGTTGTCCAGCTCCGATGACGACTACGACTTTGAGGACGACGCCCGAGGTGGCGATGAGGTTATCGATGAGGGTAAGTGATTGTGATTTCTCCAATATGAACCCTCACGTATGACCCTTTGTCGTGTTAGTACATTCGTCCTCGGACGACGACTACGACTTTGGGCGCGGCTCGGAAGACGCGCCCGGAGCCTCATCGTCATCACCATCGTCAACTTCCTCGTCGTCTACCTCGCGCTCTTCCCATTCCCGTTCTCCTTCGGCAGCGTCCCAAGTGGGTCCTGCATCATCCGACGATGGTACCGACTCTTCTCAATCGTCTGTCTCTTCCTCAGACGGCGAGTACGATTTCCAGGTGCCAGAAGAAAAGCTCCCCTCTCCAGCCCTCTCATCTTCGGACGACTCGGACAAAGACATTCTACCTGTTCGTCCAGTCGCTCGCAAACGAATGCGCCTCGACATCACTCCGGCCGATGAGAGGGCCTTGAATACTCCTCGGCAGACTAGATCTGGGACTGCAAAAGAGGGAGAGGGTTCAAATCCGGCAAGTTCTCGGACGTTACGACCAACCACCAGTTCCAGGGGAGGGCGTGGTGCTACGAGAGGTGGTAGGCGAGGTAAAAAATAATCCTCTTTGTTACGATTTCTTTTTTTTTTTGTATTTGGTATTGAATAATGGATGCATGTCTTGGGCCTATACGATAATGAGTGATAGATTGCCTTTGAAACATAATTGTACCTTGACTTTGGCCCTCTCAGGTTCGGTCGAGCTTGACCTTGATGTCAAATTCGGAGTCAAGCTCGACTTTGACATGGAGGTCGAAGTCGAGCTTGACCTTGGGTATGCCCGTCGTAGCCGAGCTTGACTTTGGCTCTTTGGGGCTTAGTCGAGCTTGACTATGAGTGAATCTTCAAGGTCAAGCTCGACTTTGACCGTATGCCCGTCGTAGCCGAGCTTGACTTTGGCTCTTTGGGGCTTAGTCGAGCTTGACTATGAGTGAATCTTCAAGGTCAAGCTCGACTTTGACATGTAGGTCAAAGTCGAGCTTGACCTTGGGTATGCCCGTCGTAGTCGAGCTTGACTTTGGCTCTTTGGGGCTTAGTCGAGCTTGACTATGAGTATATCTTCAAGGTCAAGCTCGACTTTGACTACGTGAATGGTTTACCAAATTCCTTAAGTCGACAAGCAATACAATCATACCATAAGGTCTAAGGCGCACTGTTACGTTTTATTCATTCTGACAGTGAAGCAATATTACATTCGAGGCATGCGATGGTGTAAAGTACATTGTCGTGGCGATTATGACCGTACTATGGAAGGTATATAGGTGATGTTACAGATTGAATGGAACTGAATGCCCTAGGCATTAGGGGGATGGTCTTGTGCGATTTGAGGCGGCGTGGCTGAGGCGAAACAAGAGGATGACCCAGGGGAGCTGGCGATGACACTGCCTGGATGTTCGTTGATGAACTCGTCGAAATCGAACACTTCATTCTCTTCGTTGTTGAAGTTCGCGGGATGGGGTGGTAGGATAGGCATGTTCGACAGATTGAAGTTGTTGTGATAGACTTGGCCGTTTCCAGTGTTGTTCTGATTCAAGGCGGTCGACTGACGGTTGAACGAGGTGTTTTGGCCTTGCTCCATTGCGTTGTGAGCGTGCGAGACGTTCGTACGAACGCCGTGATTGAACTGCTCGGACGGATGATTGTATGGGTTGTGCGCATGTTGGGCGGGGTTTTGAGTGTTGTGCGCTGGGTGGGCGACGTTTTGAGCGTGTGGGAGGTCCGTCTGAGGGGCAGTGGGTACCGAGGGCGTCTGGGAAACCTGGTTGACTATAATGGAACGCTCGGTGGGCAGAGCTAAGATTCTATAGGACTTACATTCATCACTGCGTTGAAACGCTGGGACAGCGAATTGAGATTCGACTCAAGCTGGTCCATGCTACCCAGTCGCTTCCCTATCAGTTCCAGTGGATCGAGCATTGTCTTGTTCTCTTCCCTGAGCTGCTGTAGAGCGTCTACCGGCCCAGGAAGAGCCTTGTTCTCTTCCAGAAGCTTCTTTATACAGTCTTTGGCCCCAATCCTTTGCGTCCTCGACGTTGCGTATCCGACCTCTGATATCATCGTAGTCGCCCTGGGTTACCTGGAGCCGTTCACGAAGTTGTTTGTTAAGGTCTTTGGTGGCGTCGTGGAATTCGACCAGGGCTCGGTAGTTCGTGACCGCTTCGTTCAAGAGTTCCGTTTGCCTTTTGTGTGATACGACAAGTTTAGCAACATCGGCGCTCAAATCGTTGGACGGAACAGCAAGCTTCGGCAGGGGATCGAGCGGAGGGACGATGTCGACGTCCTCGTCGTTGGCTTCGGCACTGGAGGTGAGGTCATCCTGCTGGCTGGTCATGGTGAGGGTAGGTTTAGGATCAACGTCCATGGGCGACTGAGGGCGTGATAGGTTGGCCTACAGAAATGAGGTTTTGAAAGGTCTAGTTTTATGGAATGGAAAACGCGTACATTGTCCGAGTCATTCCGGTCCTCATCCTCCCGGCCACGCTTGCGAGATGTCGACGCCTTGGACGTTGTAGACAACGTAGATGTCTCTGCTGGCGGGCTGGAAGGTCGTTTATTTTCCCCTACCACTCCGTCATCTTTGTCTTTACCTTTGTCCGACTTACGCTGTTTCTTGGTCGACCCACCCTCTTGCTTCTTCGATCCCTGTGCCTCCATTTTCTCCTCTTGCCCGTCGTCTTTCCCGCCCTTCGAGGTCCCCTTCCCGCCCTTCGAGGTTCCCTTCCCGCCCTTCGAGGTCCCCTTCGCATCCTTCGAACTTCCCTTTCCATCCTTCGAAGCCCCCTTGGCATCCTTTGAGGTCCCTTTCCCATCCTTCGAACTTCCCTTTCCGTCCTTCGACTCCGTCGAACTTCCCTTCGCGTCCTTCCCAGTCCCCTTCTCCGGCTTTACCGTTATCCCAGTCACCTGTTTGTCGGCCTCTGTATTCTTTGCTTTGTACCCGGTTGCCGCGAGGAGAGGTGGAACATTGGAGTAGTTGTGGTCGAGCGCGAACAGATCGGAAGGGATGGAGGAGGGATCTTTTTGGAATGAAGAAGCATGGAATTTGAGCCATCGAAAGATCGCGCCCAGGTGTTTTTCTTCGAGGAACGACTCTTTCAATGCTAGAGAGTGTAGTTTCTTCTGTATAAGAGCACATTAGACAGGGTTATTCTGGCAGAAGGAAAACGTGCGCTATGGTGCATAAGGTTTTTTTTCTGGTTGTTCTCGTTGTCGGGGGTCCATTTTCCGGCGGTAGAGACAAGGGCGTACACTTTGGTAAGACGGGTGATAAGGTCTTGTGAAGGTGATTGGGCTGCCATACTGTTGTTTGGTGACAGGAAAAGCGGGTAGAACGAGACGTAACGTAGGCTTGGGAAAGGTCAAGCTTGGACAGGGTTCAGGGAAAATGCGCAAGTCGAGCTTGGGTGTTTTTGGTCGGGCTTGAAAGCGATTTCATTGCCTTGATTACGGTATTCACGGGCGGGAATCAGACATGATCGACGTGCCGTAATTTAAAAGGCCCGAGCCACGCCGCGGCGCATCGCGCGTGGAAACATGGACTGTTAAGAAGCAAGCTTGGGAATGTGTGATAGCCAGGGCGTTGGGACACATTCGAAGCTTGGACGACAGAGAGGCAAGCTTGGATGCGCTGTGGAAGAATAATAGTAAGGGCAAGCTTGGGGAAATGTGGCGAAATATTAAAAGCAAGCTTGAGAATGCACGATAGACTGGCCGTTGGGTCACTCCAAGCTTGGACGGCTCAAGAGGTAAGCGAGTAGGCACAGTGGAAGAGTGGTTGTAAAGGCAAGCTTGGAGCCACACGTGGTTGACGTGTATATACATTTTATATATATATATAGTACTGATATAAGGTATTATTAATAGAGAAGGGATTTTGGTAATGAGGGAGGGGAGGACCAAGCTTGACCTGCAACACCGGGTAACAGTATAATCAAGCTGGCCACTGTAGCTCGACATATCCGAGTGATTTTCGACCCACTCTGGCCTGTGTATTGGGGGAATGGGTACTGAGCATTGTGGATTGCGCTCTAGTTACCCGCCTAGTAGGAGTCTGGGTTGCGGGAGCAGTCCGCGCTCGTTTCTGGCTGGGAGCAGGGTCCTCGGATTGGTTCCCCCGACAACGCTTCTCCGTTAACATAATCTCTGGTACCTGGTCGTGGTTTACCACCGAACGTCGTCCTCTTGTCGTAACCGGTGATTGAGGGTCTCCATCTTCGGGACCCTGCTCCGCGGCATTGTCTTGGACCATGTCGTCAGGTAAGAACAAAGCAGGCTTTTCAGGACTATTGCCGCTCGAAGGGGTATCTGACTCCTCTGAGGAGGACCAGGAGAATGATTGCAGGGTCCTGGTATATCCCAAAGCTGGCACAATGTCTACAGCGGGATAAGATGCGGAGATAAGACTCTGGAAGGCTGCGAGGTATCAATCGGCTCACCTGGCATCATCGATTGAACGGTTGGAACTCGCTCAGACTCCGAGACTGGTGCGGACATTTCATGAGTAACGACGCTGAAGCTGAGAGGTTTGCACTCACCTTCCGCAATGGGTGAAAAGGCAGGTTGGAAATCACCTCGTCCAAAGGGCTCGTCATTTTCGGGAAGAAATGCGGGAGGCGCGTGGTCATCGAGAGCTGTCGACACATCTTGAAAATGTTGAGACAAAAGCGAACGATTTTCGGTAAGGACTTTACCTCACCTTCATGAGAGCCAGATTCCGACGAAGTGTCATCGGAGTCGTCAGAGCCTGATCCACCTGTCAGTGAAAAACGGACAGGGGTGGCAAGGCGGCTAGATTCCGGTGGATTGAGCTGGTTCGTTGACCCTCCCGTCACCTTCTTCGACGTCCCCGGCGTCTTGGATACTGACGACCCCGCACTGTTCTTCGATTGCCGACCTTTGGACTTCTTGCCCTTGGAGGCTTTTGCTGGGTGGGGATGCTCCTCCTCGTCGTCTCCTTCATCCCCATTATTATCAAACACCTCTCTGGGTTTCCTTGGTAAAATATTACCTGTCGTGAACAGCCGGTACAGCCCCTATTTTTTCACTTTATCTTATCTGATCTGTCTCGCATCTTATCGTTTCGCTTGCCCCTATTCCTTCGCTCCTTTATTCCCTCTATGGACTCTTTCACTCATGGAACACTGCCTCGTATTACCCTTCGCCCCACTTCCATTGTTCTTAGTTGTTACGCACTGCCTCTTGACTCATTCTGACACTCTCTTGTTCCATTATTGTTTCATCCTTGTTCTTCGCGCAGCCTTCGCGCAGCCTCATGACCTTTCTTATTGTTCTTCGACGTTTCGCCATTTGTTTGTCATTTTGACTCATCGCGGCTATGTAGACTGTAGAATAGGTATATAAGCTAGGTAGTCTGCTCTGTATTTCCTCAGCTTGACCTCTTCGTCAATACATCGACATAGCTTTCTGGTCTAACTCGTCGCTCATCGCTCTCATCTTTCTCGTCGCTCTCAGCTCTCTGACACTTCCGCTCTGGTTTTAAGGTTTGGTTTGGTTTTAGTGTTCGCTCTTCGCGACATTAGGTCAAAGCTACCCCCGTGCACTGGCAACGCCGATCGTTGTCCCTGCATTCCGGACCCCCTGGCACTCTGGTTGACCTGCCGATCAGGTCTTACTCTGGCAACTCTGGTTTTCCGACACCGTCAAGATTAGCTGCGCAGGATACCCACACTTCTTCGCCTCTAGTAAAGACCTCAACCCTGACAAGTGGTTTGGCATCGACTGCCACCTCGATAGCAAGGAAGAGGTTGTAGAGTGTGACAGTTCCCCCTGCCCCTACCGCCTCAGTCTCCGGCCCACCTTTCACCAGTTACGACGCCTCCAGACAGCCAGCTTCTACGCTGCTGTTTGCACCTCCGACAACGCCGTAAAAGCCCGCGAATTTGCCGAATCCAGGAAAGAAGAATCGAAGAAGAAATCCCCACCAGTAACTCCGCCGCCAACCGTCACACAGCTCTTACCAGAAGATTCTCCCCAGTCTTTCCATTCCGCCGACTCTACCCCTGCCCCAGTAACAGCAACCACCAGCACCGCACCAAAGTCCTTTCGCCCTCCCGTCAACATCATCTGAAGAAGACAGTGAGGAAGAGGACGACAACGACAAGGAAGACGAAACCGAAGAAGAAGACTCCGAAACACCCGTCCCCTTTCACGTTACCTACGCCGCGTTAGCAGAAGCCCTTCCCGCAGTAACAAGTCTCCGCCGCTCCGGACACTCCACCCCCACCACAGCCCTTACCCTCACTCCTCGCCGCGCCCTCACACCACTTCCCCATCCCTAGGGAGTCGGAGGACACGTCTGTTGCCCAACGCTCAGATAACGAACCTCCTCACTTCCACCTTATCACCATCTTTATTATTCCCACTCACTTCTCTGCCGCTCGTCCAACAAGACCCCGTTACCGAACCCGCAAAGCCTATCCCCGATTTCAGTATGTCCGACACCACTCTTCTCAAGTTGCTTGCCGAGCAACAAGAGACTACCAGGCGTATCCAGCAATCCCTGGATAAGCTCACGGCTGCTAAGACCGCTTCCACTAGAAGCCCCGTCAAAGCGCCTGAGCCCTTCAAGGGTGACTCCGGCGATACCCAACGATTCCTCCGCTATTTCACCAACTGGGCCTCCGCCGAGTCCGAACTCAAAGGAGATGATAAGAAGTGGATCTCAGCTGCCCTCTCGTACCTTCAGGGTGCTGCTGCCTCCTGGGCTGTCCAATACCTGGATCAGATTGCCGCCCACGAGGCTGCTGCCGACGCTGCTCAGAAGGCCGCCCACCCCTGGCCCTTCAGTGGCGATTGGTCCACTTTTGTGGCCGCCTTCAAGAAACGCTTCCAACCCGCCGACCAGGAGAAAGCAGCTGAAGCCCAGCTCGAGGCCCTTACCCAGGGTAAACAATCTGCTTCCCAGTTCGCAGCCAAGTTCATGGAGATATTCCCCCGCACCGGTCTATCCCAGAAGGATGGTATGGCACGTTTTCGTCGCAAACTCAGTTCCCACGATCGCCTCATGCTGGATCTTATCGCCATCACCAAACCGGACGATGCCAAGCCCAAGACCCTTCAAGACTACTGCGACATCGTCAACCAGAACGATTTTACGTTTCACGGAAGCAGCGCCTCCTTCTTGACCCCGACTGCCTCGTCTCGCTCTGCCCCTGCCCGTGACCCCTATGCGATGGACATCGACGCGACCCGTGTTGGACCTAGTGGCCGTTCCCGTGAGGATTTCCTCCAAGCAATGCGTGGACGATGCTTTGGTTGCGGATCCTCCGCCCACATCAAGAAGGACGGCAACCACGGCTCACTTCGTTGCAACCACTGTCAGCGTCTCGGCCACTCCGCTAACGTCTGCCAAGACAAGTTCATGGGCTATCCGCCCGGTCGAGGACTCACCCAACGTCGTCGCGTTGCTGCCACCCAGGAGGTTCCCTTCTCGCTCTTCGATGACTCTTCCACACCCGCCGCCACCATTGCTGCCACTTCGCCTGCCCCACCTGCTGCCACCTCGTCTAACGTTTCACTCGCCGATCTCTTGGTTGCTCAGAAGAACCAACAGGACATCCTGGAGCGCCTCGAGAAGATCCAACAACAGGGTTTTTGAAGCGGGTGCTTGTTCGTGCTGCAAAGCATGCACCCTTTTCACCGTCGTACGCTGTTTCTGAATATGACTCGATTTACTCCTGTACTATTAGCTCTGTGCGCGAAATACACCCCGGTTCCTCGCATTTTCGCATTCGCATCAGACTCAGAGGCAGAAACCGTACGGCGGAACCCCGCAGCAATGATCGACTGTGGCGCTACTGGCAAATTCTTGGACAAGCCTTTTGTGGAAAAGCATCGGATCACCATGTACCCACTCCGACACCCCATTCGGCTCCTCAATATTGATGGGACCCCAAATCAGGCTGGACACATCACTCACTTCGCTCGCTTGGAACTCACGGTTGACGGTTACTCCGAATGGACGGACTTCCTCATCGCCGATCTCGGGGGAGAGGATGTCATCTTGGGTCTTCCTTGGCTTCGCAAGATCAACCCCCAGATTGATTGGCGCAAGGGCACCTTGGAGATTCCCCCACCTCGTGTCTCCAGTGTTACCATCGAAGAAATCCCCGACGAAGATGCACAGCCCCCTCGAAAGGAACCACCCTCCGGCAATGCTATTATCGAACAGATCTACAACGACCCTGATCCGCCTGTTCCCTATCAACGAGTTCCCGGCGCCCGACCCCGACTTTGAACCAAGCGCGCCTCCTCTCTGCCGCATCCGCGCTAACCGAATGACCCGGCGGAGATGGGTTCGTAAGGGGTTGATGGAAGACACAGGCGACGAACTTTGGTGCGCCGCTGGTTTCACCTATTCCCAACAGATTCGCCGAGAAGTCCCAGAAGGCCAAGCCCCAGAAGTCGTTCGAAGAGATGGTTCCTCCCCAGTACCGACAGCACGCCTCCGTCTTCTCCGAATCCGAGTCCCATCGCCTCCCCGAACACAAGCCTTGGGATCATGCCATCGACCTCGTCGCAGGAGCACCGGCCACCATGCGCACCAAGGTCTACCCCATGTCGCAGAACGAGCAGGAGGAGCTGAACCGATTCCTCGAGGAGAATCTCAAGAAAGGCTACATACGACCGTCTAAATCGCCCCTCGCCTCCCCGGTCTTCTTCGTTAAGAAGAAAGATGGCAAACTCCGCTTCGTCCAGGATTATCGAAAGCTCAACGAGATCACGGTGAAGAACCGATATCCACTTCCCCTCGTCTCTGACATCGTCAACCGACTCCGTGGTGCCAAGTATTTCACCAAGTTCGACGTTCGATGGGGCTACAACAACATCCGCATCAAAGAAGGAGATGAATGGAAGGCCGCGTTCGCCACCAACCAAGGACTCTTTGAGCCCCTGGTCATGTTTTTCGGCCTCACCAATTCCCCAGCAACGTTCCAGGCCCTCATGAACTCGATATTCTCGGACCTCATCGCTTCAGGAAAGGTCGCTGTTTATTTGGACGACATTCTCATCTTCACGGCCACCCTTGACGAACACCGCCAAGTCGTGCACGAGGTCCTCCATCGGCTCAAGAAACACGACCTCTACCTTTCGTCCGGAGAAATGCGAGTTTGAGCGGGAGGAGATCGAGTACCTCGGTCTGGTCATCAGGGAGGGAGAAGTCCGTATGGACCCTGCCAAGGTAGAAGCTGTTCGCAACTGGCCTGTTCCCCGCAACCTTCGCGCCGTCCGTGGATTTTTGGGTTTCGCCAACTTCTATCGCCGTTTTATCAAGGGACTTTGCTACCATCGCCCGGCCTCTCAACGATCTCACCAAGAAGGACATCCCTTGGCAGTGGAACGAACCGCAACAACAAGCCTTCGATACCCTCCGAAACGCGTTCACCTCCGCTCCAATACTGACACTATGGGACCCCGACCGTCCAACCCGCGTTGAAGTAGACGCCTCTGGCTTTGCTACTGGAGGAGCCCTCCTTCAGAAGCTCGACGATGGACTCTGGCATCCTGTTGCCTTCCGCTCCGCCTCCATGCAACCAGCCGAACGCAACTACGAAATCTACGACCGAGAAATGCTGGCTATCATCGAAGCACTCAAGGACTGGCGACATTTCCTGGAAGGACTCCCCAAACCGTTCGAGATCGTCACCGATCATTCCAACCTGGAATACTGGCGCACGGCACAAGACCTTAGTCGACGACAGGCCCGGTGGTCCCTCTATCTTTCCCGTTTCAACTTCACGCTCACCCATCGTCCCGGAAAGGCCAACACCCAAGCCGATCCCCTGTCCCGCCTCGACATTCATCAGGTCGCAGACGCAGAGGATAACAAACAACAAGTCGTTCTCAAACCAGAATTGTTTGCCAAGCTCGCAGCCGCCCACACCGTCCTTGCCAACCCCCTCGAAGACCGACTGCGTCGAGCCAGCGCCCGTGAATCTCAGGTCTTAGACGGACTCGCCCAGCTCCGTAAGTCAGGACCTCGCCGTCTCACATCTGGACTTCCCGAATGGGAAGAGGACAACGGCCTCGTGTACTACAAGGGCCGTGTGTACGTACCCCCGGACGACGAACTCAGGCGCGATGTCCCTCAAGCAGTGTCATGACGACCCCACGTCCGGACACCCCGGAGTGCACGGAACCCTCGAGCGAGTTGAACGACAGTACTGGTGGCCCACGATGCGGGCTTTCGTCAAGAAGTACGTCGACGGTTGCGATGTCTGCGCCCGGAGAAAGCATACCCAGCACCCGCGGGCTGCCACCCGGCCTTTGGACGTTCCCGAAGGGCCTTGGGAGACAGTAGGAGTCGATCTCATCACCCAGTTACCGGAAGCCCATGGACACGACGCGATCATCGTCTTCACCGATCACTACAGCAAGGTTCTTCATGCTCTCCCCTGTGCATCCGACATCACCACCGAAGGCGTTGCAGACATCTACTACCGTGAAGTATTCCGTCTCCATGGTCTCCCACTCCGGTTCATCAGTGATCGAGGCCCTCAGTTCGCTTCTAAGGTCATGCGCACCCTCCTCAAGCGTCTCGGAATCGAGTCCAACCTCACCACCGCCTATCACCCTCAAGCCAATGGACAAACCGAAACGGGCCAACCAGGAAATCGAGAAGTATCTCCGTCTTTAACGTCTCTCGCCGACAGGATGACTGGGACAAGCACCTACCGATGGCTGAATTCGTGATCAACTCCCGCGTCCACTCTGCCCATGATCGTTCACCTTTCGAAGTTCTCTATGGGTATATTCCCCACTTCAACATCCCCATTGGCAAACGGACCGACCTTCGCCCCGTTGATGAACGTGTTCAGCAGCTACAAGAAGCCCGCAAGGATGTGGAAGCTGCCTTACGTCTCGAGAAGGCCCAGCAGAAGGATGCGTACGAGTCCGGCAAGCGAACGGCTCATCAATTCAAGGTTGGCGACTACGTTTGGCTTAACGCGAAGGACATCCAGATCAAGGTTCCGTCGTCCGCAAACTCGGCGACCTCCCAACTCGGCCCGTACAAGATTACCGAACGCATCGGCGACCTCGACTACCGCCTCGAACTTCCCCCGTCCCTCTCCCCGCATTCATCCTGTGTTCCACGTCGACAAGCTCTCCCCCTGGAAAGGCAATGATGTCAATGGCATTTTGCCACCCCCGCCTGAGCCTGTCGAACTGGAGGGGGAGCTTGAATACGAGGTTCACGACATCCTGGACAGCCGTTGGAGAGGTCGAGGAAAGAATCGCAAACTGGAGTATTTGTGTCAGTTGGAAGGGTTATGGGTCGACGGACGACACTTGGGAACCGGAGGAGAACTTGGAGCACGCGCCCGAGATCGTGAAGGAGTTCCACCAGCGACACCCCTCTGCACCACGCCGAATTTCCGCTACCATCTTCAGCTCTCTCCCATGGCGCCCACTCGAGAATTTCACCGACGCCCCACCTACCGACTTTGACTGGGAACTGGGACGCCGCCTACCGTTGGTCATCGAGGACGATGAGGCTTAGAAGGGGGGTAATGTCGTGAACAGCCGGTACAGCCCCTATTTTTTCACTTTATCTTATCTGATCTGTCTCGCATCTTATCGTTTCGCTTGCCCCTATTCCTTCGCTCCTTTATTCCCTCTATGGACTCTTTCACTCATGGAACACTGCCTCGTATTACCCTTCGCCCCACTTCCATTGTTCTTATTGTTACGCACTGCCTCTTGACTCATTCTGACACTCTCTTGTTCCATTATTGTTTCATCCTTGTTCTTCGCGCAGCCTTCGCGCAGCCTCATGACCTTTCTTATTGTTCTTCGACGTTTCGCCATTTGTTTGTCATTTTGACTCATCGCGGCTATGTAGACTGTAGAATAGGTATATAAGCTAGGTAGTCTGCTCTGTATTTCCTCAGCTTGACCTCTTCGTCAATACATCGACATAGCTTTCTGGTCTAACTCGTCGCTCATCGCTCTCATCTTTCTCGTCGCTCTCAGCTCTCTGACACTTCCGCTCTGGTTTTAAGGTTTGGTTTGGTTTAGTGTTCGCTCTTCGCGACATTACCCCACCGATCCACGTATGCCTTCATTTCCGTGCGAACAGGTTCTTGAAGACTATACAGATGGTTGAAGACGGTCACCCTCTCGGGAACGGTCATGCTGGATGGCTCCTTTAAGGTCTCAAGGATGCCGCCGGGAAGGTGTGCCTCCGAGAAGAATCGCCTGGGCTCCTTCAAAATTCGAGTCCAAGGAAAGCGGGGCCAACTATCGTCGGTTACTTTGGCCTTCGACGCAAGCGCTAAGAGGACAATCGCCATAACTGGTCAGAAAATGTCCTTCAGGACATGAGGGGTACATACCGTAGTGGTAGATGAAAAAGGTGCGGATGGCTTGGCAATACCAGTCCCCTCGCGGCTCTCTGGCTGGGCGGGTTCTCGGATCTGGGAGGAGAGGTTCTCCAAATGCGTTCCTCTCCATCCTCATGAGTGATTTACGATGGCCCTTCTTCTTACCCGAGTCCTCCATCCTGTCCTCGCCGGTCTCGAAGGCCTCGTAGACATAGCTGCGGAACTGTTTAAAAACAGTGTGGAGAAGCTTAGCGTTGTCGTCTCCAAAGTTCTTGGGCCATCCAAGTTCGTCGTTGACGTCCAACTCCACTGCCTTTGGCTTCCCGTCCTTCCCCATCCAACCCAACAACAGATAGGAAAGACAGTTGTAATCCTTCCTGGCATGTTTCAAATAATTGTAAGCCTTCTTTGCAGCGTGCTTGTCCGCCATCCTATCAAAGGTGAGTCTCATCATCTCCAGTAAAGGATTCGGCACTACGAACCTTGCTTGAACATCAGGAGGCGGACCCTCTGAGTTCCATTTGTCCGCCAAAGCTTCGTATTTAGCGAACTGCTTCTCGGTCAAAGTGCTGATGAGGAGGGTGCCTGCCTGTTGGTAGTGGTTGAAGAACCAATCGCTATCGTCGCCAGTCTTGCCCTTGGTTTTTGCGTTCCTTCCAGTCTTCCCGCCCTCTCCTCCGCCATCCTTGCTGTCGGGTGCTTCATCAGAGTCCCAGTTGTCGAGGAACTCTTCCAAGTCCACATCTCCGTCTGCCTTCACAATCTCGTCGGCCAAGGCTTGCACTTTGGCCTTGTGGATTCTCATATACACTCGCCTCCCATACCACTTCGTGCCATACAGGTTCTTCTCTGTCCTGCGAGCGTTTCCATGGGCCTTGAACCAGGCCCTCAACGCCTAAAACACGGTCAGATTGTGCATTCTCGTAGAGGTGAAAATGCGGACCTTTCCTATAGCGGACTTCTGGGCTACAGTAAGGTCGTTACCAGTCCGCTTTTCATTTTCTTGGCATATGTACTGAGTGGTGGACCTCAAAAACCTCCTCCGCTGTTTGCCGCTCGAGGTGTTGTACCCCTCTAACTTTTCCCGCATGTATGCTTGTTCCATCGGAGTGAACGTCCAGCCATTTATAGAGGTCAGTTGCACGGCGGACCCAGCGGACCCAGCGGACCCAGCGGACTGTTCGTGGTCAGAGGCTGTGGGGGAACCCATTTTCACAAGAGTAGAGTAGACAGGTAGGTAGGGGATTGAACAAGTGGGAGATCAAGAAAGGCAGAGCCGGGACATGAGGGCAGGGCGCCTTTATAAAGGGAAGGCATGTCGGATCATAGGATGGAGGACATGAGGGGATAGAAGTAAGTCCTTCAGGGACAGGATCAACGGCTGGGTAGGGTGAGGGGCAGGAAACAGGTAAAAAGATCAACTGTTCTGCATCTTGGAGTACAATCTCCTTCCCCCTTCCCTTCAGCAGCCATGCGTAGAAGCCTCGGAAAAATCCTGGACTGTGAACCTGCAGATAGAGTCGACACTTATCGAGTGAAGATACGAAAGCCGTCTCGCTCGACCCCGAAGGCAAAGGTGACACTGGTCCCTGCCCAACTGAAGACGCCGCGGGCAGACAGAAACCTTTCCGACAGGTCGAAAAACAGTTCAAGGACGAAGCGCATTGAGCAGCTCCTACAATCTGGGGATTTGGCCGATGGAAGAACTCTTCAGATTGGCGCCGGTTCTTTCTTGGATGCGAACCTGTTTGTTCCTTTTGATTTGGAAATGGGTAACTCGAACCAAAATGTAAGCAGTCGGATAACCGAACCGGAATTACGAACTGAACACCTACCGTAGAGACCCAACGATTACCTTCGTAACTGGAAGGAAAACAAGCAAAAGGAATACTTGGAGGAGATCATTTCAAGAGCAGCCTCTGATGTTGGTTCAGGATGCTCGAAATGTAGACAGGCATGCGACATTGTCTGGAGGTGTCGTGACTGCTTTGCAAAGCCAGTACTCTGCACCACCTGCTGTAGAGTGGAACACGCTCACACCCCATTCCATCGCGTCGAAGTGTGGAACGAGACCCATTTCGCAACTTCTTGGCTATGGCGGACCGGCCTTGTCATCGATTTATGTAAAGCTCGGTCATGCTCGCTTCGTTCCACAACGCCTTGGGTTCCAATCCCTGACCCCAACGACCCCTCGTACGGAGCTAAACCAGATTGGCGCACTTGGGAGGAATTCGACCTTCTGGTGGTTGTCCATTCCAATGGAGTTCACCACATCCCCGTTCATTTCTGCACCTGTGCAGACGCACCACCAGACGAGCTACAGCTTCTCCGTCACGATCTCTACCCTGCGTCGCACAAAGATGTCCGGACCGCATTCACGTTTACAGTCTTGGATGAATATCTTTTACAGAACCTCGAGTGCTACACGTCAGCGTTGCACTTTTACTCAAAACTTCGCCGTCTAACCAACGAGGTATTCCCCAGAAAGGTCCCTGTAAGTTCAACCTACCATCCTGGTTTGTCCGGAATCTTGAACCCCATTGTTCGTCTTCTGCAGGATCGGTACCGAGAGCTCCTCCGTTGTGGCAGAGAATGGCGCATTCTGAAAGACCTCAAGCGATTCGGATTTGGCCACACAGGCTGGCAGCCAAAGGAAGGAGAGTTGGCGCTCTTCTGCGCAGCCTGTCCTCAGGATGGGATAAATCTACCCGCAGACTGGAGGTCACAAGGCGACCAATGGCGGTTCTCCATGACACTTGTTGCGGACGGGAACTTCACCCTCGTTCATCGTAAACAGAAAGGAGAAGACGATGTGTGGTTGCGAAACGGCGAAGGATACCTCGTTGAGACATCCAAATACGATGAGCACCTAAAGAAAACCACGGAACCTTTGCAGGTGAGCAGTACGTTTTCCGAATGATCAAGTATTGTGAACTGGTGAGCTACAGGTATCCACATGTCACGAACACCGTGCTGTTGAAGATCGTTCGAAAGTACATAAAGGTTGTGATGTTACTGGTGTTGGGGCCCTTGCGTGTTCTCGACATGGTGCCTTCGCTCCTAGTAGCGTGGTTGGATTTCAAAAAGGCGAAAGGTGGGAGGTCACCGTAAATGTCAGGTTCAACACCGTGACTAACCCAGATTTCCAGGCAGGTGAATATGGATTACGGACTTATGGGTGCTGTCCGCAGCACCAGAGCAGAGAACGCACCCAGACTGAACTTGCTGTACGACATCAACTGTCAGTATAGTGTTCATTTGAGGGATCGTTTTGCGACAAGCGATACCCTGTCCCTGTCCGAGGATCTGCCAATTGTATTTGGGATTGGCAAGTTTCATGTCTTTGGACACCAAGAAGGCTGCTATTCGCGTTATTCCCCTTCGTTCATAGATGGAATCGGTCAGACGTCGGGAGAGATCTTGGAATCACTCTGGTCCACCCTCAACGAATCTGCAAGGGCTACACAGACGATGTCCCTTGCACATCGAACCGAAGTTCTGGACGCACACATCGGGGATAGCAATTGGAAAAAGATGATCTCTTTGGGTATGTCAAGCTCGTCTGCTCGAATGACACTCTGCTGACTAGCATACCACCGGGCGGCCAAGGTCGCAACTTGAGTGTCGCTTACCCCAAGGCCTTGAAGGAACTGCACGAGGCCGAAGAAGCGTTCAGCCTTTTGGACGCCACGGCTTCAGAATCCCAACGTATCATATGGGAAGAACAACTCTCCAATGCGCTAGAAAAACGAGCCCAAGAGGGAGATGTATCGGCAATGGACATCCTGAATGTCTCCATACAAAAGCGTATGTGGCACACACCCTCCTTTTGAACGGTTTTGAACTGACCCTGTTTAAAGCACCTACACGAGCCAAGGTCCAGCACGATCTCATGTTGCTGGAACAACGGAGTGACCAGCAAATTGGGGTGACGTCTTGGATTACATTGGGTTTCAAGATACAGGAAGCTCAGTGAGTGTCTTGATGTACTGGGGAGGTTCTAATGCTAATGCAATATTAAGACTTGCAGTGAAAGCTTATCGTCGAGGACTGCCGCGCCCCGACCTGTGGACTGATAACCAGAATTTGGAATTGGTCC
The DNA here is from genome assembly GCF_000182895.1 of Coprinopsis cinerea okayama7#130. NCBI lineage: Eukaryota > Fungi > Basidiomycota > Agaricomycetes > Agaricales > Psathyrellaceae > Coprinopsis > Coprinopsis cinerea. Next base: position 74,308 of record NW_003307539.1, read on the forward strand.
GCAAGCAAGAGCACCTGCGGAACGAAATAACGCACTTCCTTGAAACGGGAGCCTCGCTGTTCCCGCAGGTGGACATGGAGGAATATGCCTGGGTTAATCCGCCGGAAACTAACCCGGTGATTGAGGGGTCCGAGGAGGACTTCGCCATGGAGGTCGATTGCGACAATCCGTTCCTCGAGGGCGATCGAGATCCAGAGGACATGGAGATTCCGCTACCGTCCTCCTTTGCGCGCCTTCCAGAATCCATGAAGTCTGCTGCAACTAAGGAGATTAAACTTCGCGTAGCCCAGGCAAACGACGCCCTTGAAGCCATTCGAACCGACATAGGACACAAGTCCTTCCTCTATCGTTCCAACATCAGACTCGCGGAGGGGAAAAAGGAGAAGACCAGGGGATACTCAGCTGTGAAGGCTGTGAACCAAAGTATGCGACATCAGATCCGACTTTATAACCACGCGAGGTGGGCACTACGAAGGCTTAACGCTAGTCACGGTCTCCTTGAGAAATATAAGGACCTCAAGCCCGAACATACGAAGGCCATAACAGCCATATACCACCCAAACGCCCCTGGTCAATCGAAGACAGTCTTCTCTTGGATCTGGAACCTGGACGTAAGCGGCGACTCGCAGAAGGCCCCGTACCTCGAGGAATGTGAGTGGTTCTGCCGAATCGTGTGGGCGTTATATTGACCCTGGAGTCAGTGTATCGTATCAATTGGCTGCGCGCGAAATGTCGAATGGAGCGCTGGAGGGAAGAAGTCGTCCTCCTGAAGGAGGAAATGACGTGGATTTGTAATTTCTTCAAATACAAAGAAGACACTGTCCGCAGTTGGGCAACATTGGGCCCAGATAAACCTGGGTATCGGGCGTACGCAGAACAGCAGGCGGGGGTATGGTGGCGCCTGCGTGCGGACGGGGATGAGTTGTTCCGCAAAACGCGGGCTGCGGGGGAGGACCTGATCCGCCAGCTGCGCGGCGACGGTGACAATTGATGCAATATGTATCTAACCAGTTTCAATTTTACTTGGGTTGACTCAATTCTACATCATGGCAAGCTGGCCTCTCCCTGGCAGTTCTCAAGCGTTGCTTACCCTCACGAACGTCGGCTGGCAGTTGCTTATCGACTATTTATCAAGTCGTCACCGGGCTGCGGGAGTCTTCTATGTCGTTCAATACGCGGTGATCTCAAAGGAGGAGAGGGCAACGTTCCTTTCTTCACTGTTCCATGAAATCGTGAGCCATAATCCTCAAACTCAATTGGAATTAACCCATTGGTTTCTAGTCTATGACAGCGTTCTGCCTGGCGACTGCGACCATCAAGTATCCTCATTCCATAGTAGCGCCCAAATGTTTCCGTGACCTGTTCCAGGTGTTCTACGACAACGAAGGCGAAGTCGATCCACTCCTAATCGAGATCAAGGTTCAGGATGGAGAAGGGGAGAGGGATCGCGTCCTCAACCAATACATCGAGGCGTGGTGGATGCCTGGAAACGACCGGATGAAGTTCAGCTTCGACGAATTGGTGGCAATTTGGAGGAGGCAATCTGCGACGCTCACGAGAACCTTGCCATCTCCGCCACCCGCAACTGTTGTCCTCTCCGAGTTGACGCTGGATGCTCTGCGCGAAGCTCGGTCTTTGCTGAGGGCGTCATTGGAGATCGTCGACGAGGAATTGAAGGCCAATCGAGACGGCGCTCGGAGGGTGAGGGCAACCCTCCGAATTTTGAAGCAAGAACAGGGGGAAGATGTCGCAGACGCACCTGGTATTTAGCGCTTTACCTCTGGCTAGGAGGCAAATAAATGACCTATTATTCCGCTGCAGAACTGAGTGGGCTGGACCTTCAGACGGTTGCACACTGCACTAAGCCGACTGATCAGGAAGAATGGAAGGACTTCTTTTTTTATATTGCCGACAGAATCTACATCGCGATCCAGGAAGCACCCTCTACGACCATGGGTCATGACCTCCGTATTGAATATGTCGTGCGATTGAGTATCGAGTTTGTAGGTGGCTCTCCTCATGACTCCAACGCATTTGCGACTCAATCGTGTGTTCAGCAGGCAGCCATGTGGGTTCTGGGCGTGGTTTTGTCCGCAGAGGAGATTAGGTGGGACCTCAATCTCGAGTCATTCACCAAGGTGTTCCGCTGGATGGAAAAACGCGCTATACTGGGCGGGCTGTTTGCGGGAAAAATACCCTCCGACCAGCTCGAAGTCGCGGATAGGAGGCATCGACCGACTTGGATCGACACCCGAGTATTTGAGTTTAGGACCGACAGACCGCTGGAGGAGGTATATCAAGAATGGCTTGCACTCCGCACAGCGAGGGTCCGCCTTTCCACTCTTTCTCTGGCAGATCTTGAGGCGCGGCGTCGGCAAATTTTGGGACAGCTGAGGACAGTGGTGTCCCTCAAGAAGGCCGCGGACGAGGAGCGATCACGATTGAAGGAGCAAATCAAACGGGTCACTTGTGTCCTTGAAAGGTGGAGCAAGCACTGGGAGTCCGAGCTGGAGCAACTGAATAAAACATATGATTAATACTAGTTACGCGACGCCTTACGCATGTCTAATGATTGTGGTTATAAAAATGGTTCAACGTGAGGTGTGTAGGCAATACTGGGGGTTGATAAAAGGGGAGATGTTCCAGAGCTTGTTCACGGAAGAAATGGGCGATGCAAACGCGCTCGCCGTCCACGGGAGGAACGCCATGAGGGAAGCACGATGCCAATGTCGCTACAACAGTACCTGGGTCGTAGCGACACCTAATACCGATACCTCGAATCTCGATTCGACCATTGACATAATTACCGCCGGTGTAGAGCAAGTCGTAGACATATACTGGACTACAGACGTCGCGGTGGAGATCAGTCCGCCGGTTGTTGATGAGGGAGAAGGCGGTGAATGGCGAGCTCCAGTACTTGAGGAGTGTTCTGAGATGTTCAAGGTCCCCGGCAGGGATGATGCCCGAATTGAGCCCAGCCAGCATCTCCAAGCCCATTTCAAAAAGAGCGGGATGTATGACTGCCAGAATCGCCCCGAGGACAGCAACACTCTCAGAGATCCGCTCGATGAACTCAAGGCTACCCTGCCGCCGGTTTTTGAGGTTGGCAGAAGGGGCCAAGGTATCCTGCAATGGGGCGGGCTGATTTTAATAGGTTGGAAAGGGTGAGGAGATGTAACACATACCGGGTGGCCCTGCATCGGCCACGCGGAGGCGTAAGTGACTACGCCTGGCTTGAACATCAAGTCCTCCCCCTGGGTGAAAAGTGAGGCGTGGTCGCGATAGTTGCCATTGTCCCTCACGAGGAAGGGAGATGATTCATGAGTAGAGGAGTGCCACCGAATGGCGTCTTCGATTTCCTTCTGGATCACATGTGAGGGAGAGTGGAGTTTGCTAGGTTACGAGTCGACACTCACTTGTCGTTCAGGGAGGATGACGTTGGGAAGATACCATGTCAGAATTCGTCCATTGCGATCCTTGACCACACAAGGTGTTTGCCTGAGGATCGGTTTACCCAGACGATTCACCCTAGAGGACGGTGGGAACGCGGATTCCATCGCATTTATTGAACTCTCGTCGGCGACCGCAGAGCGCTTGCGATTCTTGCTGTACCAGTCTGTTAAGGACCAGTCAAGCGTTTCTATAGATATAAAAAATGAGCGTTGAGTGTCAGACAATGGACCCGTGTGGCGATGCTCACCTTCATTCTGAAGGGCAATGAAAGCTGTGTCGGCGATATTCTCGCATTCCACCTGGAGAGGGAGAGGCAGAGATGGTTGAGACGGTACAGGGGTGCCTGAAGAGAACCTCTGTCGCATTCGAGCTTGGGCGTGATGGCCTAGGCGTTGCACTAGACTTGCGCCAGGAGGGAGGGGTTCCCGAAAGGCTCGCATCTTGGCTGGAGGATATATTTGTGAAAGGGGTCGTTAGCTGAAAGACAGTGACAACTGGGTTAAAAAACATGGGCCTGAAATTTCATGGGAGATCGCTAGGATCACGTGGTCGGCTTCCTCGTTTTCTACTATAAAGGTCTCGAGTCATCTGTGACCCGCCTAGCACTGTACCACCACGAAACACTACAAGGTCAGCCTAACACGTTAATTTTCTGTGGAATTATAATGACAACCACCTGCACAATCCAGATGAGGGGAACAATTCGACGACGCGCAGTGAAAAAAGAGATCAAGGACAGGCTAGCACGCCTCAGACGAGGTATGGATATCCCACCTGCTCAAAGACCGCACCCTTGACCACGTCTGTAGTCCACAGTAGATTTGGTTCTCGATATCGGCGAGTAGTCGAAGGAATTGCTCACTTCAAAATTTCGGTGGACGAGGGATTGAGCGAGCTGGACCAGATACCCCCCTCTTTCGCAAACCTTGACGAGGAGTTCTCGCAGTTGATTGCAGATCTTGACCTGCTCCGCGAATCCATTGAGCTAGGGTCAGCGGTTATTTGGCAGATGGAGATGAGGATGGAGTTCTTGTAGTGTATTGGTTTGTCGCGCGCCGTCTCCGCAATCGAGTTTCGTTATCTCGCCTCTTCGTGATCAGAATTGAGAGGTCCGTTCCGTTATACTGATCCGTGCCTGCGGATTGACTCGGGTCCGCTGATTTGCCAGTCCCCGCGGATCCTATGATGGCATGTCCGCATCCGCAATCTGTTGGAAAAGGAGGAGCTCGATAGCCCAAACCGCGCATAAGTACATTTTATTTCCCCATTGAGATAGGAGATTAAGCCTCGCAATAAATATCCTTCCCCTCTTGTGTTCCATCTTCGTTCCTTGCTTCCCCTCCATCATGTGCATTTGTATCAGAGACCAAGTAGCGCAAGTGGAACTTCAATTGGAGTTGATTACAAGTATGTCTCTTATTCTATTGTTCTACCGATTTTCTCACCTATTTGCAGCTTTGCGCATAAAAATTCGTGAGCTCTCGGGGGTTCAGGATAGCGGTGTAATCGTGCTCGACGACGGCCATGAGGTGGATGTTTCTCAAGTCCGGTTTCTCCAAATCCTTTTGAAAAAGGAGCTTCCCCGGGCGGTGGAGTATGCCGAGAGAGTTCCCGAGCTGGCCTCCAAGCATCTCAGTGAGTAGTCTGCCTGTGGAAGGTGCTGTGGACTAAAGTGGTTGTAGACGCACGTGACAAGGAGACCATGGAGCTGTTCGAAGTCTGCGGCTATGCGCTATGTGCGACCTTGACGCTTCTCCATCGTAAGTTCCCTGGAAGGCATGGTGCTACGGGTTTCTGACATACTCGCCTGCAGGTATCGCCCAAGTTTGGTGTGGGGTCATTGACTTGATGGAGACTTGCGACAGGCAGGCCAGACACCACAACCGCGCGCAACCGTTTCTCGACATTGAGTGGGCTCAAAAAGCGATCCTCCGGAAAACCACAAAGTCGTTTGCCGCTGAGGCATTTCAAGGTGGCGTTCATTTGATTGCCAAAGTAAAGGAGCTCTGTCACGAAATTGGGGAGGTGGAACTGAAGGACGACCTGTGTGATCGAATCCAGGTGGTCCAGCTTGCCTCTGCCCAGCAAAGCCACACTCTGTAGTACTTGCCTTTGCAATGCATGTGTTATGTTTTCGTCCACCCGGCTGAAACCCGTTCACTGAGTATGAGGCCTGTTTGTGTGCGGACGGTTGGTGCGGACTTGTGAACCTGAGAATCTGACCTGGGTGCGGACCTTCGTGCGGATACCTCCTACGCGCGAGGTGCGGACGTTCGGATGCGGACCTTGACCTTCGAGGTGCGGACATTCAAACGCGGAGGTTCGCGTGCGGACTTTGACCCGTGAGGATGCGGACCTTCAAGCTTACGGATACTCGCACGTGAGGATGGTGTTTGTGCCTGCGGACGTTCGAGCCAGCAGCGGACCTTGACCTTTGAGGTGCGGACATTCGAACGCATACCCGCGCATACCTCTTACCTGCGGGACCTGAGAGGGTGAGGACGTACGAGCCTGCGGATACTTGGGCAAGTCCTCACATCGGCGAGGTGCTCGAGGTGCGGACATTCAAACGCGGAGGTTCGCGTGCGGACTTTGACCCGTGAGGATGCGGACCTTCAAGCTTACGGATACTCGCACGTGAGGATGGTGTTTGTGCCTGCGGACGTTCGAGCCAGCAGCGGACCTTGACCTTCGAGGTGCGGACATTCGAACGCATACCCGCGCATACCTCTTACCTGCGGGACCTGAGAGGGTGAGGACGTACGAGCCTGCGGATACTTGGGCAAGTCCTCGCACCTGTGAGGTGCGGACGTTCCGGTGAGGACGTTCGAGCTTACAGATACTCGCATTACTCCACCCACCTGCGAGGGTGCGGATGTTCCGGTGCGGACATTTAAATGGGTACCTGATGAAGGTACATAGACAACAAGATATAGACAATGCATTTGTGAATAGTGGCGAGTGAATTCAATTGCAAGTAACGTATAGCGCTTATTCAATAATGATTGGCTCATCAACCATCCTTCCACCTCGAGTTTGCCTGCCCTCGTTGTCCAGTTCAATAGGTCGATCCACAGCATATCCGTCCCCTTCTGTCTCGTGTTCCCTTTCCACTTCCTTCTTGAGACGGGCAGCGGTCTCCAGGAGGGTTTGGGTTAGTTGTTTGAGTGTTGCCTTGCGGGCCTCTTGCGCGTGCGCTATCCCCTGCATCCCAAGCATATCACGGTCGTCTCCAACAAGATCTGCAGCCTCCAGGCAAACAGGAACCCCATTCCCAACCTCCCCCTGCAAGCGCGCGGCTTCTTGTCTCAGGTTCTCCACGTTTTGTTTCTGCTCAGCCTCGAGTCGCTGGAAGAGCATTGCACTGTGCCTGCACATCAAATAAAGGCGATGTTGTTCTGGCGGAAATAAAACAAACATTTCAATCCTGGCATAAGACATTTTGGGGAAAATACACACCTTGAATCTCAAGGCCTAATTGGAGGATGGCCAAGATGCTATCGGCTACTTGTGCTTCAAGAGGAGTCATGAGGGAGATTATGGAAGCTGAGAGTTAAAGTCCGGATGTTATGGTTGCGCAGTTTATAGGTGATGGACGACGGGGTTAAAAGTTTTGACAAAACCAGCCATTGATCAACGGAAAAGCGAAAGAAAAAATGTAGATGAAACCTATGGAGATAATTTGATGCATGGGGATTGGCCCGTGCACCAAATTATCTCCATAGCTTGTCGCTGCAGAGGAATCGAACCCCCAACGTCTCCTTTGTCAGGAAACGAAGTCACCACTTGACTACAGCGCCGCGGAATAAAGCAAAATAATATGTCGTATGAGCACTTGTGTCATATGAGCACTTGAACTGCCGACACGGACTTGTTCTTGGTTCGGGGTCAGGTTTGACAAGCAACGTCAAACAACCGGCCGCAGGTCCGTGGTCCACGATTACTGTCCGCACTTGGACCGGTCCATAAGTCCCCACAACTGCGGACACCGGTGCGGACCAAGTGCGGACAGTAGACTACGGACTGCGGGGTTTACACACCTGCGGACACCGGTAGTGCGGACAGTAGACTACGGACTGCGGGGTTTATACACCTGCGGACACCGGTGCGGACCGAGTGCGGACAGTAGACTACCGACTGTGCGGGGTTTACACACCTGCGGACACCGGTGCAAACTTCGTGTGGGTCACTGTCTGTGGAGCGATTTAGGTGACAACTTCGTTAGACCAACTGTAGAGGTATGGACTACTAACCATTTAGGCTGAGCATCCTGTGTATAGGTTACTTCAATGTCCTGATCATTATTTGTGGTTAATGGGAGCCAGTATTGACCCTAGGGCATGAAGTTGGAAGAGGAGCTGTAACACCAATGCTATGGAGTAGGGAGATCCAGCTGGGACATGGGTCATGTTCAAACGGCCAGAGGCAGCTCGAACATGCTGTATTGAGATTGGCAACAGGCCCCCGGGGCAGCCTCCTGACCGTGAGGACACAGCTGTGACATGGATGCTGTGGATTTGGGAGATCCAGCTGGGACATGGGTCATGTTCAAACGGCCAGAGGCAGCTCGAACATGCTGTATTGAGATTGGCAACAGGCCCCCGGGGCAGCCTCCTGACCGTGAGGACACAGCTGTGACATGGATGCTGTGGATTTGGGAGATCCAGCTGGGACATGTGTTATGTTCAAACAGCGGGAGGCAGCTGGGACATGCCCCATCAAGACTCGCAGGACCCCCGAGGGCCAGCCGCCTGTCCCGCAGAACACAGCTATGACACGGGAGCTGTGCTGTTGGAAGGGTCCAGCTGGGATATGGTTCTTGTGCCTTCTTTAGGGCAAAGCTAGGCGAGGTATCACATGGTGGATGGGGTTGTGGATCGCCAAGGTAGGACATGTACCATGTCCTCACCTTACTGAGTGCCCTGCCGCCTTAGCCTTCCCCTTGTCTTCCGGCCTCTTCTGTTTCTTTGCTGTAGCTCCTTCGGTACTGAGTTCACCTCCGGTCGACGCAGCCAAAGTTGATGCGCCAATGTCCAACCTCTTTCTCTTCTTCGGCATATCTTGGACAATTTCTTCCTCTTGTGACTGGACAATCAATTGATCTTCGCCAACAACATTTGTCTGGAACCGGGCTAACAATCGTGCAGTATACGACTGGGGCAGAAGTATGGTGGGGCGGGGCGCCATGTAGCCTTCGGGGAACAATTCCCAACGCATCATGATCTTGTTGTAGATTCGCAAGTCGGGATGGTAGATGGATTCTTGGAGCGGGCGCGTCTGAGACAAGCGTCCATACCACACGTGTATCACAGCTGCATTGCGATCATCCAACAGCGCAATCCACACCGGTGAAGTAATGTAGGCCAACCCAGTAGGAGAAGGATCATCAGACGAAGGTGCACGCTGGGGACGAACCTCACCCTCGGGCGGAGACTGAGTAGCACCAATCCAGTCGACAGGCTTCTGCCTGTCAAGTAGGAACTGGATGGTACGGTCACTGTACCCCATGTCCTTCTCCAAGTCGAGTGTGATGCCTCCGACGGTGCGAGTCACTCGAGGCTTGAGTGGGGCTGAGGGGGTGGGGACAGGGGTTTTATGTGAAGGCGGGCTATCCTCCCTGAATTATATGGTCAGTCACATGAATAAAGAATAAAGAAAGACAACATACTCTGGGTGACCAATATTTTGTGGAAGGTTGGATCTGATTGTGAAACGACGTCCTATCTTCGGAGTGGCAGGTTCCAAGGAGGAGTTAAAGACTGTGGGCGCAGGATTTGGACGAGCGCCGAGACCTCCTCTACCTCGGCCAGTAGAAACCAGGCGGGCCATTTGCTGAATAGTTGATGACGTGGCTGACGGCGTACTTGAAGCAGCTGGGGACGATGCAAACGCAACACTGAGGGGATGCGGGGACGTGATGTCTGACCCCATGGCTTCAACACTAGGTTCTGACCGGATTGGTTGTCGGGCTACAAGGAGAACCTCTGGCACCAGGCCCGACGGAGTAGGCCTGGCTGACCGTCGAGAAGCTACGACCTGCGACACCGATGGAAGGGCTTTGTTGGTGGAAGCCCGCGGAAGGGGACGACTGAAAATGGTTACACGTTAGCCTTCACAAAATGCCTTAAAAATATATATCATACGCACGGCGTTTCCTCGTAGTCATGGTCTCGACCATCGTCCTCGTCCTCGTCTTCATCTTCAATTTCCTCGCGACCGGGGCTTGAGCTAAGATCTATAGCATCGAAGTCGTCCAGCTCAGTATTATCTTCTTCGTCTTCTTCTCCAATAACATCAGCATTGTCCTCGATCACATCTTCTTCATCGCTCCTAGTGTGGGAGATATACATGAGTACCATTCAGCAACACTTGGACATAGGCGACCATAGGTCAAGCCCAAGCAAGAACACAGCTATGCCAACCTGCCGACAATGTGTCAAGGCAAAGGTTGTTCCCGCCGCGACAATATGTCAAGCGGCGGGGCGTGCACAGAAAGAAAAGAGAAGAAAAGAGCCATACTCTATAACGCGTCGACGACTGTTGTTACGAGTGTTCCTTGTCTTGGATCGTTTATACCTCGTCCTTGGCTGCGTGCTCTTTCGCTCTTCCTTGCCGTTGTCGCCTTCCTCTCTGCTGAGTTTGTACGTTCACACATTGGCAACAGGAAGAGACAGTGGATGGAACGACTCACGGCATATGCTCATCTTGAGAAGTAGACTGCTGGCGGGCGTTGTTCCGCCTGGTTGAGCGACGTAAAGCCTTAACCTGTTGACATGACGTGTAAGCAGAGGTCACGGTTTGAGGAAAGGGTGGCGCTTACTGGTGTTGAAGTACCTCTTTGTGAGGACTTCGGAGCCATGCCTGGCTTACCCCTGGGGCCGTGGCGCGACCCGGATGCGCGTGTCATGGTATGTGAGGAACCGGAAGACAGTTGAGGGTGGCTTCAGGAGAAAATGGATTTTATATAGCGGGAGGACCTCCATTCCAAAAGGAGCAGGCGCCAAAGGTGCCGGACGATTGACGGGAAGACTTGTCGGGTGTGCGTTGGGTCGGGACAATGCTATGATCCGTGGCAATAGAATAGCAAAAGTAAATAGAGAGGCGAGGCGAAAGGCGAACAGACTAACTAAAAGCAGCAAGTTGAAAAAGTTGGACAAAGAAAGGGTCGCGTAGAGGATACAACTGAAATAGAACCACAAACGCTGTACCACAGTTAAATAGTCACCCGATTTAAATGCAGGTAATAGCAAGTTTTGGCAAGAATAGTATAGGGTTAAAGCCTCCTCAAACAGACCTACGCCTATCTCTGTGTTCCCGGGTGTGGAATCACTTCGCATCGGTTTGGGTTAGAGGAGACCATGTACGTTCCATCGCTGCACGTTAACTGCTGGCTACCCTGGCGTAGAGCAAGCGATCTCTCGGTTTGCGCGCTTTGATGGAAACTGTTAGACTCTACGGAACTGCGGAGTCTGCGGAGTCGAAGGGACCTTGGCCTCAACGTATTGCGTTGTGCCCACGCTGGTGGTATATGGTCCAACCCGAAAGGAGAGGGGAGGAGAGGGAGAGAGAGACGCGCCTTACGGCGGAAGACGAGGAGAGAGAGGAGAGAGCCTTGCGGAGCGGAATCAGGAACACTGTGCGGAAGTGCGGAGTATGCGGAAAGCTCTAGCAAGCCTGAAAGGCTCAAGACTGGACAGAGGAGAAGTTCTGTATAAGTCTGAATCGAGATTCCGGATGAGTATCTACTACAGAAATCTAGCTAGCTTATATATCTGTAGATACTCTGGATATACTCTGGGACAAGTCTGGGACAAGAGATAAAACTGAGTCATAAGAAATGCGGAATACCGCGGAATACGAAAGGGATGAGTAAGTCGATTCTAAAGAACAATAGCAAAGCAAGGGAGGGAGTCATAAAGAAGTATAAGGGATCACATGCAGAGTCTGGGCGCCTAGAGGGCGGTTACGAGGTTTCTCCGCACGGTCCGCACCGGCCCTCAGTTGCGGCCCGTGTCGTACCGGCGGCGCTCCGCATAAATGCGGAGCGGAGTGCCTAGCGCCCGTAAACTCCGCATGCGGATCGACTGCGGAGCATGCGGGAGTGCGGAGGGAAGGGTTGCGGAGATATGGGGATGTGGGATGCGGAGAGGTGATGGCGAGTGTGGGGATGTGCGGGATCATGCGGGAGATCATGTGAGACTGTGCGGGGAGTGTGGGTCAAGGCTGGTGGGTTGTGGGTTGATGTGGGGTGGAATGTTTGAGACCCTAACAGAAACGCAGAAGTTGAGAACGAAGAAACGATAAGTAAAACTGTAGAGCGCAATCTAAGAAGAGACGGGTATGACAAAGGGCACAAAAAGGTCCGAAACATAAACTACAATAGGAAAAAAAGCGTTAAACCCGAACCAAATGTACTCGACAATATGTCAAGTATGCGCTATAAGACCTTCTACAAGCGACAATATGTCAAGCTAGTAGAAGGCGGGAGCGCCAATCTGTCAAGCTCCCAATACCCCAGCACCACCTGCGTATCCGCGAGGCCAAAACGGCGGCTCTTATCTTCGCCTCTGGCAAGAAAGTCATTGTTAACAAGCTTGGTGAATGCGGAACAGGAGAAAAAAAGGTCAAACAGGTAAGGCATAGAGGAGCGGAGGAAGCTAGAGGGGAAAGGAGCAATGCTGGAACCACAAATTGAAGAGAAAGAAGCGGAGGAAACAGGATGCGGAAAATTGCGGAAAGCGGAGAAAAGTAAAGTCGGAACTTGGAAAGTAGAAAGGACACGAAGGTGAAGAAGAAATGCGGAGTCAACTGCGGAATGCGGGGAATCACCAATGAGGACCAGGCTTGTCTGGGTACCTCTTGTGGAACTCTCCAACGATCTCTTGGGCGTGTTCAAGCTCTGTGGCAAGGAGCCAGCTGCGTTCCTCGTCTGTATTCTCGTATCCGCGCCACCGCACTTCGTAGAGGAGCTTGCAATGTTTGCGGCGACGATCCAATTTGGAGTCGAGGATCTCCGCAATCTCGTATTCAAGTTCCCCATCCACCTCGATAGGAGGCGGAGGCGGTTCGTGGCGATGCGGAATCTGAGAGGTGTAATGCGGTTCGAGCATTGAGACGTGGAAGACAGGGTGAACAGCGCGGAGAGAGTCGGGGAGGCGGAGAGTGTAGGAAACCGTTCCAACTTGGGCAATGATCTCGTAAGGGCCAAAGTATCGTTCCGAAAGCTTCTTGGTAGGTCTGGTTGTGCGGAAGAACTGGGCCTTAACGAAAACTCGGTCGCCCACCTTGAAGTCTGGCGGAGGTAAGCGCTTCTGGTCCGCATAGCGGCGTGCGGACTCCTGCGCGCTGGCGATACTAGTGCGGAGGTGTTCGTGGAGCTCCTGCAAGTCGACCGCAAAATCGCGGGCTGCGGAACTCGCAAGATCGCGTTCAGGGTGAACAGAGATGTTCGGATGATAACCCTTATTGGCGACAGAATGGCGAAACACCAGTTGTGGCACTAGGCGCATTGTTGTACGCAAACTCCGCAAGTGGGAGGAGTTCATGCCAGTTGTCCTGCTGGTAGTTACAGTAGGTCCCGCAAATACTGCTCAAGCGTCTGGTTGACCCGCTCTGTCTGTCCGTCTCCTTCTGGGTGGTAGCCGGATGTGAAGTGGAGCTTCATGTCCAGGGCTTCCCCCAAACTGCGGAAGAAGTGGGAGACGAATTCGGAGCCGCGGTCGGAGGTTACATGGCCAGGAACACCATGTTTGGAGAAGACGTGGAGCACAAACAGTCGCGCAAGCTCTGCGGAGGTGAGGCGGGAGTCTGTCGGAACAAAAATGGCTTGTTTGGACAGTCTATCCACCACCACCAAGATATCCGTGTATCCGCCGGATGCGGGGAGCTGTTCGATGAGATCCATCGAAATGGAGTCCCAGGGGCGGAGCGGAATAGGCAGGGGTTTCAGCAAACCATAAGGCTTGTGACGCGGAGACTTGTTGCGCTTGCAGACTGTGCAGGAGCGGACGTAGTCCGCAACGAAAGTGCGGAGTTCCGGCCAGACGTAGTCGCGGCGCACCAGCTCAATTGTCTTGTTCTTGCCGTAGTGTCCCGCAAGCGGGTGGTCGTGTTTGAGCTGAAGTACGCGGAGGCGGAGTGCGGAGTCGTCCGGAACGTAGATGCGTCCGTCCTGGCGGAGTATACCATCTGCGGAGAGAGTCCAGCGAGGGTTGGAAGGTGTGGGGAGGTGTTTGGAAGCGATTTCGTCCGTGGAGTAAGCGGCCTTGATGTCCTTGAGGAGCGCTCCCTCGTCAACTACGACCGATGCGCGGAGTGCGGGGAGCATGATCGAAGTTGCGCGGAGCGATGCGGAAAGCTGCTCGTTGGTGAAGATGGGTCTGAAGTTGTGGGGATTGACTGACGCGTAGTCACTACCTCCCTGTTTAAGGTAGACGTCCCAACGTCTAGTGAGGGCATCGGGCTTCGTCCCCAGCTTTCCAGGGCGAAAGCGGATGACAAGGTTGAACTGGGAGAGGTACTCCGACCAGCGCGCTTGCCTGCGGGTGAGGACCTTGGAAGTGGCGAAATATTCCAAGTTCTTGTGGTCCGTCATCACATTCACAGGCTCCGCAGATCCCTCGAGGTAATGCCTCCAAATCTTGAAGGCCTCGAAGATAGCCAGGAGCTCCTTGTCGTGGACGTCGTAGTTGAGCTCCGCAGCTTGGAAAGTGCGGGAATGGAATGCGACGGGGTGGATTTCGCCAGAGTCGAGTTGTTGGGACAGGATGGCGGCAAGGGCGTAGTCAGAGGCGTCAGTTTCCACAATCAGGGGTCGGTCGGGTTGCCAGTGCACCAGGATGGGTGCGGAAGTGAATGCGGACTTGAGGGTTTCAAATGCGGAACGTGCGGAGTTGCCGAACACGAAAGGGGTGTCCTTGCGGGTGAGGCGGGTAAGCGGAACAGTGATGTCGGAGTAGTTATGGATGAAACGTCGATAAAAGTTGGCAAAACCGAGGAAGGACTGTATATCCTTCACAGAGCGCGGTTCAGGCCAGTCCTGGATGGTCTTGGTCTTGTCCGCAGACATAGTGAGGCCTGCAGGTGACAAAATGTAACCCAAGTATTCCACGCGCTCCGCATGAAATTCGCATTTCTTTGCGGAGGCGAAGAGACCATGCTTCCGCAAGCGGCGGAGGACTTCCTTGACGTGCTTGCGATGATCCTCCATGTTGTCGGAATAGATGAGGATATCATCCAGGTAGACGATGACACTGACATCAACCATGTCCGCAAAGATATCGTTCATGAATTGCTGGAATGCGGAGGGCGCATTGGTCAGCCCAAAAGGCATCACCAGCCATTCATACGATCTATAGCGTGTGCGGAATGCGGTCTTCATCGACGAGGAGAGAGAGAGAGAGAGCCTTGCGGAGCGGAATCAGGAACACTGTGCGGAAGTGCGGAGTATGCGATGAAAGCTCTAGCAAGCCTGAAGGCTCAAGACTGGACAGAGGAGAAGTTCTGTATAAGTCTGAATCGAGATTCCGGATGAGTATCTACTACAGAAATCTAGCTAGCTTATATATCTGTAGATACTCTGGATATACTCTGGGACAAGTCTGGGACAAGAGATAAAACTGAGTCATAAGAAATGCGGAATACCGCGGAATACGAAAGGGATGAGTAAGTCGATTCTAAAGAACAATAGCAAAGCAAGGGAGGGAGTCATAAAGAAGTATAAGGGATCACATGCAGAGTCTGGGCGCCTAGAGGGCGGTTACGAGGTTTCTCCGCACGGTCCGCACCGGCCCTCAGTTGCGGCCCGTGTCGTACCGGCGGCGCTCCGCATAAATGCGGAGCGGAGTGCCTAGCGCCCGTAAACTCCGCATGCGGATCGACTGCGGAGCATGCGGGAGTGCGGAGGGAAGGGTTGCGGAGATATGGGGATGTGGGATGCGGAGAGGTGATGGCGAGTGTGGGGATGTGCGGGATCATGCGGGAGATCATGTGAGACTGTGCGGGGAGTGTGGGTCAAGGCTGGTGGGTTGTGGGTTGAATGTGGGTGGATGTTTGAGACCCTAACAGAAACGCAGAAGTTGAGAACGAAGAAACGATAAGTAAACTGTAAAGCGTCAATCTAAGAAGAGACGGGTATGACAAAGGGCACAAAAAGGCCGAAACATAAAATAAAATAAAAAAAAAAAAAAAAAAACAGAAACAAATGTACTCGACAATATGTCAAGTATGCGCTATAAGACC